>NW_025920137.1:857402-949500 GCF_902686445.1 Sciurus carolinensis | reverse complement strand
ATAGGATAAAAGACCTGGGGATTATGCTCAGGGGTTAAGCTCCACTGGGTTCAATCCCTGGAACAACAATAATAAATAAAAATAAGCAAACATACTTAGCCATATGATCCTTCCAGATTCTAGTCCAGTTTGTAAAATGCTTGAAGGCCATCACTTCCATTTTTATAAGACTAAACTTTGAACCAACTGGTGGCAACTCTTCCTAGAGCCATTAGCCAACTAATTTTATATATATATATATATATATATATATATATATATATATATATAACTATATTTTACACAAGTGAATCTAGTAGACAAAAACTATTTCATCAAAAGTAAGAAAATATACATTCTTCTTGAAGGCACACAAGGTCATTCTCCAGGAGAGATCATATTGTAGTTTACAAAACAAGTTTTAAGACACTTAAGAATATTGAAATCATATTAGGTATCATATCTGAGCACAGTGACATGAAATTAAAAAGAAATAGCAGGAAAATTCACTAATACATGGAAAACAAACCACATTCTCCTAAACAACCAATGGATCAAAGGAAAATTTTAAAAAATAAAGCATGAGTTGAACATATTTAGAAATACCATACCAAAACTAGTAGGTTGCAGTAAAAGAAAATCCATGTAACAGGCAAGTTTATAGCCATTTTTGATTACATCAATAAAGATAGAGGGCCTGGTATAAACAACCTAGTAATATACCTGATGGTACTAAAAAAAAAAGAAATTGAAGTCAAAGAATATAGGAAAAAGTAAAGAACCAAAGCAGAAATTAGTGAAATAATGACTGGTAAATCAATGGAAACAAATTTTAAAAACTTAAGAGTTGTTTTTTTTAAGAAGATGAATTTAAAAAAGCAAACCTTAAGTCAGAAAATATAATGAAAAAAAGATGACTGAAATACAATAAAAAGAGTAGACACTAAAATTGATATCATAGAAATACAAGGTATAATAGAAAGTACTATGAAGATAACCTAGAATGAATGGGTAAATTCCACAATACAAACAACCTTCCCAGATCGAATCATTAAGAAAGAAAAAACCAGAACATACCAACAAGAAGTAAGGAGATTGGATCTGTAGTAGAAAGAATCTTATCAAACAAATGCCCAGGATTTGATGGCTTTCTTACTGTCCTCTAACAAATGTTCAAGGAATACCATTTCCTACTCAAAATGTTAAAAAAAACAAAACTTAAGGGAGGAAATATTTCCCAAATGATATTACCAGACCATCATTACCCTAATACCAAAACCATATGAGATTAAAAAATCAAAACCAATAACTGATGAATGACATAAGAAAAATGGAAGTACACAAACCATTGTGATCACATCCACAATTACACAAGAGGCGTTCAACAATATTAAACATACTTCCTTGATTTAAAAAATAGACTTTCAACAAACTAGATATATAAGGAATGAAACTAAATAATGAACGTGTACGACAAAAATCAAGCTAACAAAATGCTGAAATAGGGAAAAGTTAAATATTTTCCTCCATTATTAGTTAATAAGAGAGGATGCCCAATTTTACCAAATTTATCAACGTATTCCAGGAAGGCCTAGTAAGCAATTAGGCACAAAAGAAAGAAAAAAAATTAAAAAGGGCCTGGGTGTGGGGATACATCAGGTTGAAAATAAAAAACAAGTTAAGCTGTCTTTAATGGCAGATGACATGATGTTATATCTAAAATACTCTAAAGACCACACACACACACACACACACACACACACACACACACACAAAGAACTAATATCTTTTATGCTGCAGGATATGAAATCAACATATAAAAGTTGTGTTTCTACACACTAACAAGGAACTACTTGAAAAATAAAATACAATGCCACTTATGATAGATACAAAAAATACTTTAAAAATCTCCATAAAAATTCCAGGGACAAAAAAAAAAAAATCCTACAAATCACAAGGAACCACAAAGGTCTTCAAATATCTAAAATGATCATGAGCAAAACCAAATCTGGACACATCGTACTACTTGAATAAAGCCTTAGAGATAAAACTGTAGTAATCAACACAGGATGGTAACAGCATAAAAATAGATGAAAGCAAATGGAATGAGAGTCCAGAAAAATAATCCATGCGCTTGCAGTCAATAACTTTTCACAAGGGCTGAGAATACACAATTAGGAAAAGACTGTCTCTTTAATAAATGGCAATACCTGGAAATCTAGCTCACTAAATACAGAAAAATTAAGTTACACTATTTCCAAATCATATATAAATAAAAGTCAGTACAAGACAAATTAAAAACTTAAATGTAATCATTAAAACTGTGTATATACTTGAAGCAAAAAGGGGAAAAACTTTCTCCAGCTTTTAAAAATATTTTTAAACCTTTATTTTACTTATTTATTTTTGATGTGGTGCTGAGGATAGAACCCACGGGCTCACATGTCCAGTTTTATACCACTTAGCCACACCCCCACCCCTCCCTGACATTTTTAGGAGTTGATTTTTTTAAATATATAAATCTAAAGCACAACCACCAAAGCAAAACTAGGAAAATGAAATTATATCCACCTAAGAAACTTCAGTAAAACAAAGAAGGGAAAGACCAAGAATAGGAAAATTCAACCCACCAAAAGTTAGAAAGTACTTGCAAGACTTAAATGGAACATGTTGTTAATATCTCAACTGAACAACTCATCAGTAAGAAAAAAAATAAGGCAATTAAACAATAACAGTGGACCTGAATAAATATTTTTCAAAACAAGACAAACAAACAGCCATTAAATATTATGAAAAAAATGTTCAACATCCCTGATCATCAAGTAAATGCAAATTAAAATCACAATGAAATATCACACAGATAGTAGCTTACCTACTACGAAACAACAAAAATTAAATGTTATTGAGGATACAGAGAAAAAGAAGCCCTTGTACATTGTTGGTAGAAATATAAATTGGTACAGACCATTAGGGGAAAAAGTATACTAGTTCCTGAAAATATGGGAAACAGAACTATCAATTGATCTAGTTATCTCACTCCTGAATATGTAGGTCAATGAACATAAAATGTCTATGCCAAAAGATATATCTATGCTTTTCATGTTTATTGCAGCACTATTCACAATCTAAGTGTCCATCAAAAGATGAATTGATAAATAAATGATAGTATAAATACACAGTGGAATACTAGTAAGACCTAAAGCAAAAAAAAAAAAAAAAAAAAAAAACTTCCCTTTTTAACAACATAGATAAATCTCAAAATAAGGCAGGCATAGAAAAATATGCACTGTGTGATCTCAACTCATATGCTTAACAAACATAAATAATTAGAAGCCACAGAAGCAGAGAGAATCGTGTTCACTGAGTAATCGTGTTCACCGAGTATTAGGGCAGGGGAGTGGGGGGATGGGATTTGGTATAAATTGGTCAATGGCTAGAAAATCCAGGATAGCTAGGGGGAATAAATTCATGAGATGAACAAGGCGGTGACTGCAGTCAATAGCCATGTACTCTTTTTTTTTTTTTTATTGTATACAAATGGGATACATGTCATTTCTCTATTTGTACACGTACTCTTGAAAATCACTAAGAAGTTCGTCGCGGCAGAGCAACGGGGGCCTGTGCCCTTCCAAGGCTGCGGGAGCCATATCCCAACCCCCAGCGGAGGCGGCTGCAGAGGAGCCAGGACGCAGCCCCTGACGGCGCCCTGCCTCAGCCCACCGGGCTCCCAGGCCGGCAGCACTGGCCTCCGTGGTGAAGTGTCAGGATGTCTGACCCAAAGGCGGTGATCAGGAAGGCAGACCTCTTTATGAGGACATGCAACAAGAAGCCGCCTCATTTCCATTTGTGTATAAAACACCTCTCCCTTTTGTGGTCCAAAATTATTACTTTCATAATGCTGTATTCCACCTACTGGGACCAAGTTAATTATTTTCTCCTCAACATCATCCTTTACTTTTAATTTTAATGAGGATATGCATGGGAGAAATTATTCATAACTCTATAGGTACAAACTCATTCATATGTGTAAATTCATTCATATTTTTAAGACATATTAATATTTATTGAATCTTATTAAGATCAGGAAGGGCTCCCTATACTTGCAGCCAGTACAGAAAGTCATTAAGGATTGATAGGTTGTTACATAAACAAAAGTCTATTGTGTGTGGGTCAATAAAACAAAGGTAAGTGTTTATACTATTGAACAGTAAATTAAAAACAATAAACAGTGACAGCAGCATAAATTCACTCATTCATAAACAGTATATATTATTATACACATGTATATTTGATGTGATATTTTAATAAGATACAAAATTTCCAGTTAAACTATTTTCTTTTGAGTTTTAAATATCACTAAACTGTTATCATATACATAGCAAAAACAAAAAAAAATTTCACAGCACATCTGATTTTATAAATATTCTTAGAAATATGTTCTGTGATATAAAATGTGTAATAAAGAATAAAATTGAAAAGATTTATAATGCAGTAAAAATTAATAAATCTGAATGGAACAGAAATGAAATATTGTTTATCAGTCTTAGAAGTACCCAAAAATGGCCAATGAAGGATGTTTGAAAAAAATTAAATTACATAAAAAGGGGAAACAAGACACTGAAATGATAAGCAACCGTGAAGCAGTTTTATACATATCTATATCATGTTATGATTAAATAACTAATAAATTTCATTTAGAATGGAAAACTCAAAAATATGGCAGATAAAAGTTAAAAGTTGGATGTAAAATGAAATTGTTTCTACATAGCTAAAAAATTTTAAATTTGTTAATATCTGATATATAATTTCCCAGAAAATAAAATGGAGAAGCGAACTGTTTTAAACATTCAGGACATATATTAAAGGAAATAATTTTGAATAAATAAAATGACTTGATTAAGAGAAAAGTCCAGCATTTCTACTCAAATTTTTCTCTATTTATGCAGAATCAGCTCTTCGAATCCTCTCAATTACCTTCAAAACCAAGACTTTTCATAAATTCAATAATTGTCCTTAGAGAATAATACTCCTTAGTTCACATGGAATTAAAAATATGAGAATTAAATTTAAAGTTTCCTATGACGAAGTTTAATCTCTTCTTCTATGTTTGGTATTGTTTCTGGGAGTTTGATATTTTCTTATTTAATTCTTTCTCACTAACACTGTGATACCCCCTCCTTTCCAATCCTAATTTCAGCAAAATAAAATCATCCTCCACACCATGTATTTTTCTTATTTTGGCACTTTTCTCCCTCTAACACCTGTTGCCTATTTTCCCCTCAAATAATTACAGAAATAGCTACTTGCACACATGTTCTTCAATTCTATTCCTTTACTCTTTAAACTTGCATCAGCATCTCTCCACTAAAATTTTTGTGGCTCAAATTTCTAGAGGACACGTTTTCGATTCCGTACTTAAACACAGGACATTGTTATACTATTCTTTATCGACTAAAGCACTCTCTGCTACATTTCTATAGCAATATCTTTATTCTTGCTGCTAAAACTTACTCAATTCATTAATTAAAGAATTCCTAATTCATCTTTTAATTCATGTGCACAACCAATCTACAAGCAGGTTACAGTTGTAAGACCCCTAAAAAGTATCTCAATATTTTTATTTTTGTGTATTTGTGCCCAGATTCTTCGTTGGGGTAACTGCAATTTCCTTCTACTCAACTCTCTACTGTCACACCAAACAACTCTCAAACCACCTGAGAAAGTATTACAGCCATCTGTCCCCCTTACTGATCAACCTTTAGCTCATTTCCTTCTGCTCTGAGAACAAAATCTGAATTTGTTAGCTTTCTTACATTATGTTAATGATGAGGCCCTTTCAAATAGTTTCTTTTAAGAGGAAAGAGAACACCAAACCACTGAACCTATGATCTAGTCTGACACATGCAACCTATGCTAAACCCTACCATGGGATTATCTGGTATTCCATAAAAAGTAGATTCTGGCATCGCTTTCAAAAACTTCATCATTCAACCTTCCACATCAACAAGTCTCATTTTCATTGATACGTGTGAATAAATACACATACCTCTCTAAAAAGTTCCTGTGGTGAAAGGAGAGTTTCTTCCTCCCATTGGCAGGTGGGTTCCATGGAAGCTGCAAACCCCGGCAGCAAAGCAGCTCTTAATAGCAGACCTTGGAAGCTCACGGCCAATTTCCTCTTGCGTGGTTCATGTCTTCCGAATCCAAAGGTCTCCATAATGTCCCTGGGTCCAATCCCTGCTCCCCGCATGCTCGCAAAAAAAAAAAAAAAAAAAAAATCAAATCCACCTCACAAATCCCACAGCACTTTGCTGCTTGAATGTGCGACTCCAGGGGTAAATACAGGGCTTGGGTCAATGCCATTGGTCCAAATTTATGCTAATCAGGGTTTGGAAAAAGTAGCATCGCTATTGGTCCAAACTTATGCTAATCAGGGTTTGAAAAAAGTAGCATTGCTATTGGACCAAATTTATGCTAATGATGTTTTGGAGAACTACACAAGCTATTGGTTAGCATTTGAGTCTGGAACTTTGGCTCTACCCTTAATTCCATTTTTCTGGCTGGGGGCCGGTGGTGAGAGACAGGTCAGTGTGTGTCGGGGTTTCGGCCGGACCCCTGGCCCTAGGTGTGGCAAGGCTAAGATGGCGCCTGGCAGTGAGCCAGAGCAGTTAACTTTTGCACAAACAACTGACATTATTTTGAGGAAGTTCCAATGGAGCGCGACAAGTGTGCCCTGACTCTCCTGGGCCCTGACATGCACCTGCATGACGGGACTCATGGACACAATGTAACATCAGCATTTGAGTGAGTATCAGGCATGTTTTCTCAGACTGATTTTTTTCTAGGTTGTACTATATACATAATAGTACAAATCGTAATTGATAGCCATTCTAGCAGTTGTTCCACAATTTAATAGTACAGAAATAGCAACATAAACACCAACTCGATGTATTACTAAGTTTGTTATCAGTAGCTCAAAATGGGTCTCACATGAGAAAATCTGTTTAGAAAAAAAATCTGTTAATTCTGAGACATTATCAATTAGAAAATATCCTTCAAATTCAAATATAAGTATTAAATGTAGCTACCCTGGAGTTCTAGCAATCAGGATGAAAAACACAACGTTAAATAATATCATAAAAAATCACTCAATTTTCTTGCTTAGGGATAAGGAAGTGAAGATACAGGGAAATGCTAAAGAAGGGTGGTGCTATTATGAAAACAAACAGGATTCAACCTGTTATATGAGGCATATGTTCATTTCTAAGTGGTGGAAGTAAGATTATATTCCTCATGAAGTATTTTTGCATAAAAATGACCATGTGGATTGACAAAAGCAGCACATCCATTTTTTAAACAATGCTCATTCTTTCAAAAGGAGGAGTAGAGTGTTAATGTTATAACAGAAAAGGGGCATATATATTGTGAAAGAGGAAGTTTGCATGAAGTAATTAATAATAAAATTGTTTCATTAGCTGGATTCTACAGGGAATAAAGTCACACTGCAGTGTATAATTAACTGCAAATAGAAATTATGATCTAGTGTGCACAGGTCCCTGATCCTTGTTCTTGAGTGAGAAGCTAATACCCCTGGGGCTCAGGCAGAGGGAGAGTCTTTAGGGTAGGAGGACTGTACAGCCTGGGACAATGCTTCAGAAGAGTTGCTTTTTACCCCAGCAGGCCACAAGTTAAGAAACCACTCCGCTCACTACCTTCCTTTGTTGCCTGCCATTCTGCCCTTGGTTTACTCTTCCCTAAGCCTCAAGATATGATTTTCATGGGTTTATAATATAAGGCAATCAAAGTTTTATTTTAGCACCAAATAACAAAGTCTTCAGTAAAGACCCATGTGATGTGCTTTTCCATTCTGAGAATCACAGGACAAAACATTAAATAGTAATATTGAAAATGAGAAAACTAGTTTTCAAATTCCTCTTCTCTAAATCAAATTTCATTTAACTGCTATTTAAAACATAAAATTATATTTTTCATGTAATATGTGGTGTTTTGATATGTGTATACATTCTGTAATGTTTAAGCATATCTACATCTGCAAACACCTTATTGTTTACCACTTTGTTGTTTGTTTCTGTTGAAACAATTAAAATCTTTTTTCAATTTTTTATTTTATTTTATTTTATTTTTTTGTAAATGGTACACTCTAAAAAGCACTTTTGAACTTCTTACTCTTACCTAACTAGAACTTTCTACAGATTGAATAAGCTTTCCTGAGGTCTTTAGGCACCCTACTCTACCCAGTCTCCACAAACACCTTTCTATACTCAGCTTTGATGAGATCAATTTGGATAATTTGCATGAGTAAAAGAAAGTGTTATTTATCTTCCTGTGTCTGACTCATTTCACTTAAAATAATGATTTTTATTTTTATCCCTTTTGCTGCAAATAATAAGATTTCATTATTTTTTATAGGTAAATAGTATTTCATTGTGTGCTACATCTTTTAAATCCATTTATTAGTTGATGGACACTTCAGTTATTTATATTTCTTGGCCAATGTGAATAGTTCTATAATAAACATGGGAATTCAGATCCTTTTTGACATACTGATTTAATTTGTGTATATTCTCAGTATTGGAAAAGCTGGATCATATGGTAGCTCAATGTTTAATTCTTGTTTTTTTTTTTTTTTTCAGTGCTGGGAGTTAAACCCAAGGCCTTGTGCTTGTTGGGCAAACACTCTACCAACTGAGCTATATCTCCAAACCCTCAGTGTTTCATTCTTTTAGAAAATGCTTCATTTACCATTTTCCATAATGGCTATGCTAATGTACCTTCCCACCAATACCATGCAAGTGTTCATTTTCTCTACATCCTCACCACTTCTTGTTCATTATAGGTTTTCTATAATAGCCATTCTTACTGGAGTAAAATGATATCTCATTCTGATTTTGATTTGTATTTCCCTGATAATTACTGATGTGGAGTATCAGATCTTTATTGTTTTTTCTTCAATCTTATTTTCCCAAAAACAATAATTACTTACTCAAAACAAACCACTCTGGACTCAGGAACTCACACAAGAAACTTTAATAGCAGAGAGAGTGTCTGCTCTTAAGGGCAAAATAAAAAGAATAAGAGAGTGACAGTGAGTGAGAGTGAAAATAAAAGTGAAAGAGAGAAAAGGGAACAAATAGCAGGAGAATTACCCTTAAATAGTGAAAGTCTGCAGGTTAATTGGACCAATGAATGACAAGAAAGTTAACAATCCAGATTACAACATGGTGTGGGGAAAGGGGTCAGAATCAGGGGAGAAATAGCTATAGCCTTGTTCCTTAAGGACACAAATTCCTAGCTTGTGTTCTTCTTATTGGCAGGAAGGAGCTGTTGGGTCTGCATTTCTCCTGCAGATAACAGGTTGCTTGCTGAGGAATGTAACATATCCTATTGATTTGAGTCAGGAAGGGCTACAGGTAAATTGAATTTAAAAAAAGCAGGGTTGGAGCGATCCAAGATGGCGGCCTAGAGGGAGACTGCACCCCCAGTCGCTCCAGAACCCAGGAGTTAAGAAGGGGAGGCATTGAGAGACTCAGACTGAAATAGAGCCATGGGTGAGTCTGCCCACTGGGTAAAGCTCGGCCCCGGGTGGCTGGCCCAGATAGAGGTGGCTTATCGGAGCTGGGCAGGGCAGCTAGAGTCATCCACAGGCAGCCCTGCGCACTCTGGCGGTGGGCCCCACCCACACAGCCAGCTTCTCCAGGTTCTCAGAACGAAACTGGCCCACTAGTGAGAGCCTTTCTGACCAGAACAAGCCCAAGTCCCGGAGCCAGTGCAGCGCAGCGTACTCCGGCAATGAACCAACGGAAAGCCTCGATCCACAAGCAGCCTCTGGGATCAGGGCAGGGCAGCCAGAGACCTCTTCAGGTGACTCTGCCCACTCCGGCTGCAGGTTCTCTTCATGGGGCGATCCAAGATGGCAGCCTAGAGGGAGACTGCATCCCCAGTCGCTCCAGAACCCAGGAGTTAAGAAGGGGAGGCATTGAGAGACTCGGACTGAAATAGAGCCATGGGTGAGTCTGCCCACTGGGTAAAGCTCGGCCCGGGTGGCAGGCCCAGATAGAGGTGGCTTATTGGAGCCGGGCAGGGCAGCTAGAGTCTTCCCAAGGTAGCCTTCCACACTCCGGCAGTGGGCTCCTCCCACACGGCCAGCTGCATGGTGCAGGCCCACAGTGAGAGCATTTCCGCACAGAGCCAGTTCCAAACCGTGGAACCAGTAGGGGGCTAGGGGCAGTTTTCTTCAGATGCTCTGCTTTATCAGATTCCTCCAAGACATCAGGCTACTGAAGGCTGGGAGGTGATACACTGGAAATCTACCGGGACACTATAAGCCAATAGTGGAAAACTGCAATATCTCAGGGTCCCACTGACAACTGACCAATATGAGAAAACAAGGGAAGAAAATGTCCCAAACAAACCTAGGTACTACATCAATAAAACCCAATGACAGCACAGCAGAAGAAATGTCAGAAAGGGAGTTCAGAATGTACATAATTAAAACAATCAGGGAAGCTAATGAGGAGATGAAAGAGCAAATGCAGGCATTGAAGGAGGAGATGAAAGAGCAAATGCAGTCATTAAATGATCGCACCAATCAACAGTTAAAAGACCAAATACGGGAAGCAAGAGATCATTTCAATAAAGAGTTAGAGATACTGAAAAAAAACCAAACTGAAATCCTTGAAATGAAGGAAACAATAAACCAAGTTAAAAAATCCATAGAAAGCATAACCAATAGGATAGAACACCTGGAAGACAGAACCTCAGACATTGAAGACAAATTATTTAATCTTGAAAGCAAAGTTGGCCAAACAGAAAAGATGGTAAGAAATCATGAACAGAATCTACAAGAATTATGGGATATCATGAAAAGGCCAAATTTAAGAATTATTGGGATTGAGGAAGGCTTAGAGAAACAAACCAAAGGAATGAACAATATATTCAATGAAATAATAACAGAAAATTTCCCAAATCTGAAGAATGAAATGGAAAACCAAGTACAAGAGGCTTATAGAACTCCAAACATACAAAATTAAAACAGACCCACACCAAGGCACATTATTATGAAAATACCTAACATACAAAATAAAGACAGAATTTTAAAGGCCACGAGAGAAAAGAATCAAATTACATTCAGAGGGAAACCAATAAGAATATCAGCAGATTTTTCAATCCAGACCCTAAAAGCTAGAAGGGCCTGGAACAACATATACCAAGCCCTGAAAGAAAATGGATGCCAACCAAGAATCTTATACCCAGCAAAACTTACCTTCAAATTTGACGATGAAATAAGATCCTTCCATGATAAACAAAAGCTAAAGGAATTTACAAAAAGCAAGCCAGCATTACAGAATATTCTCAGCAAAATATTCCATGAGGAAGAGATGAAAAACAACGATGCAAATCAGCAACAGGAGGCGCTAGCCTAAAGGAATAGCCAAATAAAGGAGAAACCAAATCATGTCAAAAACAAATATGAGTCAATTGACTGGGAATACAAATCATATCACAATAATAACCCTGAATGTTAATGGCCTGAATTCATCAATCAAAAGACACAGACTGGCAGATTGGATTAAAAAGAAAAATCCAACAATATGCTGCCTGCAAGAGACTCATCTCATAGAAAGAGACACCCATAGACTAAAGGTGAAAGGATGGGGAAAAACATACCATGCACATGGACACAGCAAAAAAGCTGGAGTATCCATCCTCATCTCAGATAAAGTGGACTTCAAACCAAAACTAGTCAGAAGGGATAAAGAAGGACATTACATGCTGCTTAAGGGAAGCATAAATCAGCAAGACATAACAATCATAAATATCTATGCCCCGAACATTGGCTCATCCACGTACATCAAACAAATCCTTCTCAATTCCAGAAATCAAATAGACCACAACACAATAATACTAGGCGATTTGAACACACCTCTCTCACCACTGGATAGATCATCCAAACAAAAATTGAATAAAGAAACTATAGATCTCAACAACACAATCAGCAATTTAGACTTAACGGACATATATAGAATATAACATCCAACAAAGAACGAATACACTTTCTTCTCAGCAGCACATGGATCCTTCTCTAAAATAGACCATATTTTATGCCACAAAGCTACTGTTAGCAAATACAAGAAGATAGAGATACTACCTTGTACTCTATCAGATCATAATGGATTGAAATTAGAAATAAATGACAGAATAAAAAACAGAAACTTCTCCAATGCCTGGAGACTAAATAATACACTAGTATATGATGAATGGATAACAGAAGACATCAGGAGGGAAATAAAAAAATTCTTAGAAGTAAACGAGAACAAAGACACATCATATCAAAAACTCTGGGACACTATGAAAGCAGTACTTAGAGGAAGATTTATTTCATGGGGTGCATTCAAAAAAAAGAAGTAGAAATCAACAAATAAACAACTTAACACTACAGCTCAAAGCATTAGAAAAAGAAGAGCAGACCAATACCAAAAGTAGTAGAAGACAGGAAATAGTTAAAATCAGAGCCGAAATCAACGAAATCGAAACAAAAGAAACAATTGGAAAAATTAACAAAATAAATAGTTGGTTCTTTGAAAAAATAAATAAAATTGATAAACCCTTAGCCACGCTAACAAAGAGAAAGAGGGAGAAAACTCAAATTACTAAAATTCGGAATGAACAAGGAAACAACACAACAGACACGAGTGAAATACAAAACATAATTAGAAGCTATTTCGAAAATCTATACTCCAACAAAACAGAAAACCTCAAAGACACCAACAAATTTCTAGAGACATATGAACTACCTAAACTGAACGAGGAGGACATACACAACTTAAATAAACCAATTTCAAGCAATGAAATAGAAGAGGTCATCAAAAGCCTACCAACAAAGAAAAGTCCAGGACCAGATGGGTTCTCAGCCGAGTTCTACAAAACCTTTAAAGAAGAGCTCATTCCAATACTCCTCAAACTATTCCATGAAATAGAAGAGGAGGGAGCCCTCCCAAACTCATTCTATGAAGCCAATATCACCCTGATACCTAAACCAGACAGAGACACATCTAGGAAGGAAAATTTCAGACCAATATCCTTAATGAACATCGATGCAAAAATTCTCAACAAAATTTTAGCAAATCGCATAAAAATATATATTAAAAAGATAGTGCACCACGATCCAGTGGGTTTTATCCCAGCGATGCAAGGTTGGTTCAACATTCGGAAATCAATAAATGTCATTCACCATATCAACAGACTTAAAGTTAAGAATCACATGATTATTTCAATAGATGCAGAAAAAGCATTTGATAAAATACAGCATCCCTTCATGCTCAAAACACTAGAAAAAATTGGGGTAGTGGGAACATTCCTAAACATTATAAAGGCAATCTACGCTAAGCCCATGGCTAATATCATTCTAAATGGTGAAAAACTGAAAGCGTTCCCCCTAAAAACTGGAACAAGGCAGGGATGCCCTCTTTCACCGCTTCTATTCAACATCGTCCTTGAGACTCTAGCCAGAGCAATCAGACAAACCAAAGAAATTAAAGGGATATGAATAGGAAAAGAAGAACTCAAACTATCCCTGTTCGCTGATGACATGATTATATATTTAGAGGAACCTGGAAATTCCACCAGAAAACTTTTAGAACTCATAAGTGCATTCAGTAAAGTAGCAGGTTACAAGATCAATGCTCATAAATCCAATGCATTTTTATACATAAGTGATGAATCTTCAGAAAGAGAAATTAGGAAAACTACCCCATTCACAATAGCATCGAAAAAAATAAAATACTTGGGAATCAATCTCACAAAAGATGTGAAAGACCTCTATAATGAGAACTACAGAACACTAAAGAAAGAAATTAAAGAAAACCTTAGAAGATGGAAAGATCTCCCATGTTCCTGGATAGGCAGAAGTAATATCGTCAAAATGGCTATACTACCTAAAGTGCTATACAGATTCAATGCAATTCCAATTAAAATCCCAATGATGTACCTTGCAGAAATAGAGCAAGCAATTATGAAATTCATCTGGAAGAATAAAAAACCTAGAATAGCTAAAGCAATCCTCAGTAGCAAGAGCGAAGCAGGGGGTATTGCAATACCAGATCTTCAACTCTACTACAAAGCAATAGTAACAAAAACGGCATGGTAGTGGTACCAAAATAGACAGGTAGATCAATGGTACAGAATAGATGACATGGACACAAACCCAAATAAATACAATTTTCTCATATTAGACAAAGGTTCCAAAAATATGCAATGGAGAAAAGATAGCCTCTTCAACAAATGGTGCTGGGAAAACTGGAAAACCATATGCAATAGAATGAAATTAAACCCCTATCTCTCACCCTACACAAAACTCAACTCAAAATGGATCAAGGACCTCGGAATCAGACCAGAGACCCTGCATCTTATAGAAGAAAAAGTAGGTCCAAATCTTCAACTTGTTGGCTTAGGATCAGACTTCCTTAACAGGACTCCCATAGCACAAGAAATAAAAGCAAGAATCAACAACTTGGATAGAGTCAAACTTAAAAGCTTTCTCTCAGCAAAGAAAACTATCAGCAATGTGAAGAGAGAGCCTACAGAGTGGGAGAATATCTTTGCCAACCATACCTCAGATAGAGCGCTAATTTCCAGAATCCATAAAGAACTCAAAAAACTCTACACCAAGAATACAAATAATCCAATCAACAAATGGGCTAAGAAAATGAACAGACACTTCACAGAAGAAGATGTACAAGTAATCAACAGATATATGAAAAAATGTTCAATATCCCTAGTAATAAGGGAAATGCAAATCAAAACTACCCGAAGATTCCATCTCACCCCAATTAGAATGAGGATTATCAAGAATACAAGTAACAATAAGTGTTGGCGAGGATGTGGTGAAAAAAGAACACTCATACATTGCTGGTGGGGTTGCAAATTAGTGCAGCCACTCTGGAAAGCAGTGTGGAGATTCCTCAGAAAGCTTGGAATGGAAACACCATTTGACCCAGCTATCCCACTCCTTGGCCTATACCCAAAGGACTTAAAATCAGCATACTACAGAGATACAGCCACATCAATGTTCATTGCTGCTCAATTCACCATAGCCAGATTGTGAAACCAACCTAGATGCCCTTCAGTTGATGAATGGATAAAGAAACTGTGGCATATTTATACAATGGAATATTACTCCGCAATGAAGAATGATAAAATTATGGCATTTGTAGGCAAATGGTCGAAATTGGAGAATATCATGCTAAGTGAGATAAGCCAATCTCAAAAAACTAAAGGATGAATGATCTCGCTGATAAGCGGATGAGGACATATAATGGGGGGTGGGAGGGGCTAGCATTAGGTTTAGGGTTAGGTTTAGAGTTAGGCTAAGGAGAGCGGTAAGAATGAAGGAAAGAAGGACTGTATAGAGGGAAAAGAGGGGTGAGAGGGGTGGGGGGAAGGGAAAAAAATAAACATCATTACCCTATGTAAACGTAAAAAAAAATTAAAAAAATTAAAAAAAGCAGGGTTGGGGAAGGGAGGGTCAGCACAGTAGGTCCAGTTTAGAGAATTATCCCCTTTACCTCGCATTCCCACCACACACATCTCTTTGTTACCTATCGTCAATATTAGTCATCACAATAATTGGACAGTGGTGTTTTATTGTTTTGATTTATAGTTTCTTAATGATGAATGATTTGGACTATATTTTCAATTACAAAACATTCATTGCTAGAAATTATTCCACTCTCTCTACATACCCTATATTATTACCATCCTGAGAGACAGTGTTATAATTTGAAACATACACTCCTGTACCTTTTTATATGTTTACTACATAAATGGCATATGGTGAATATTTTTAACTTCTTTCACATGCTGAAATCCTGGCCTCCAAGATAACAATATTAGGAGGCAATATATTTGGAAGATAATTATGTTCTGTGGATCTAATCTTCAGGAATAAGATTAGTGTTCTTATAAAAGTAGTTCCACAAAAATCCCTTTGCCCCTTTTACCAGGTCTGAAGACACAGGAAGTCACCATTTTGAGGAAACTGACTTACACAGGAAGTCACCATTTTGAGGAAACTGACTTGCACCTGATACTGAATCTTCAGGTGCCTTGATAATGGACTTCCCAGACTCCAGAACTGTGAGAAATAATTCTTGTTTTTTAGATGACCCCTGTTATGGTATTTTGTTACAGCAGTTCAAATAGACTAAGATGAAGGATAAAATAAATTTATGATCTAGAATTTGATTTGGTTCCTTGGTCCCATGTAATTTACATGGCATCTAACAGAACCTCTTCGTGGTTTTAATGTGTAATTTTCTTTGTGCCACCCTTATGCTCTCACCTAAGGTATTTACCATGGCTTCTATTCATGTTTTCCTCTGGTCATTTTTATTGATTGGGGATGTCTAATGAAAGCTTCCCTATAATGCTACTTTTTTTTTTCTAGCGTAATCACTGAAGGAAAACATTTCTGGCAAGAAAAAAGCAAAATTCTAAAGTATAGGGAGTAACTTCAGCAAGTCTATAAACTAAAGAATGGTAGTCCAGGGAATAAACCATTGAGCTTTTTCTGAGAACTATCATAGCCATTAAAACCACTTAGAGTTTATAAATTTGGGGATGGAAAGACAGATAAAGTCTTGAGATAGACTAACACCCAAGGAAGCTTTCCAAAGAGAAAAAAGCTAACTGCAGTCATAATTGTTTTAGATTTTCTTTACTAGTTAGTATTGGTTTTGTTTCATTTATTTATTTATTTATTTATTTTTTGAGGACAATGAGATTAAAATTTGTAGGTGAACTGGGCTCTGCCATGTTGCATGCATGTAATCCCAGAGGCTCCAGAGACTGAGACAGGAGGATTTCAAGTTCACAATACAAAGGTTTTAAAAATAATTCCTACAATAAAATAATAATAATAATAATAATAATAATAATAATAAATTCCACTATACTCTGCCTTATGAAGTGCACAGAGTAATAATTCCAGAATTAAGAGATAAAAGCATTTTCAAAAAGTGTCCTAAAAATTATATTAAATCAATGAAGTTAACATTCTTAATATAATTTAAATTAGTGTTATTTCTCATTTTATTTTTAATTTTTACCAAAATAGCAGAATTTTATTAATTAAAGTTATTATCAATGCTAGCAAGAATGAAAATAAACAATTTCACTGTTTTAAAAGATTATTTGATATCTAAACAGTGGCCAGATAATTTTTAGCATATGACTACCTCCATGGTGAACATATTCACAGCAATTTCTAATCATTTTTTCCCCTAATTGTTTATGAATTCTTGGTAGAAGCACTTACTAATATTAGCAGTTCTCATGGAAAACTTGGTCAAAGATCTAAAAAAAAAAGAACACAAACAGACCTTAAAACATGTTCTTCTCATTGTTGTAATATGCACCTTTTGATTTCAAACTTCAGAATATTAAGAAAAAAGTTTCATCTAATGTCTTACTATGCTTGTATGTAAAAGATTTTTCTTAGGAATAGTGTTCTAGAGAATGAATTAATATTAATTGTACTATAAATACTTTCAAATGCCCTTAAGAAAATAATTGAGAAACTGGAAGTAAGTCCAAGAGAATATATCAAGTAATCTTTCTATTATACTGGGGCATTATTTATAAATTGATTCCAGAATTATTTAATTGTTGAAGAATAATACTTGTCTTGGTCATTTACTATTTTGTTAATGATCGGATATATTAAATATTTGTTTATGATAAGAAAGATGAGCCCAGAAGAGTATAGTTTTATTGTTATAGAGAACATTATTCAATTCTAGCTAAAAGCAGTCTTCTTGTAATAATATTTTTCTGACCACATTTTCTGATAAATTTATAAAACCCTATTTCTGAAATAAATTTAGAATCAGAATTTCAACTTCCTTGGTTCACTCATTAATTGATGAATTAAATAAAGAATAACTATACATAGTATATATTCTTGTTAGAGTCTTGTTTTAATTTTGAAAACTATGAAGTTTGTCAGGCTTATTTGGGTTGTCAAGCTTGATGTGACAGACAAAAAATAGTTTTCACTTCAATAAGAATATCTTTGTTTACTTTGGGATCTGGTGCCATGCTAGAGACCCAGTGAAGTCATTGATGGTGGGGGCTATATTGCATATGACCACAAGAGGTGGTCTCCTGGGAGGTCAGCAGACTGAGGACATTTGGTCACAAATAATATCTGTCTAACCAAGCATCATATAGGAACATGAGAATAAAGAGGATATTTTTCTACAAACTGGGTCTACCATGTGTACCCTTTTCTCTTTAATTATACCTCCTAATAAAGTTACGCCTGCTATTCTAAGTCTGAAATTTTTTCCAGTATGGTTGCAAGAACCAGTGACTAAAGACATCTGTGATCACTCTGCCTCCTTGAAAGGTCTTGCTCTGCAACAAACTTCTGAACTTCCAGTAGATGTCAAAAGTATGGGTAGTATTGGTCTGTTCTCTAAATCTTCAATTTACCCATACATACATGTTTGGATATATATACTACCAGCATTATAAAATACTGTACATAATCAAAATGTCTCACTAATTTTTATGGCTTCATAGTATATCTCAATATGTGTACTAAAAAATTCCTAGTATAAATTTTAAAATAACTATTATCTTGTTATTAGATGTATTTTTAACCATTTAAACTATTTTACTATTGAAACAGGTTTGACAAACATTCAAACATATTTTGTAGAAAAATTCAACATATTATTTTTGCATAAATAATAAGACATGAATTATTGGGTAAAAGTGTAATTTGGAACCAAATACAGGAGCACATGCTTGCAACCCCTGCTACTTTGGAGGCTGAAGCAAGAAGATCACAAGTTGTTGAAAGCCATCCTAGGCAACCTGAGGTCCTGTCTCAAAACATAATAAAAAGAAAAATTGGCCATGAATATAGTTTAGTGATAGAGGACTTGCCTAGCATATGTAAGGTTCTGAGTTCAACCACCAGTACTGGGGATATACATAATTTTTTTCTCATAAATTCCTTCCTAGTCTTTATTTCCATCAATATTATTTTTGAATACTATTTTCACATTACCTATAATATATTGTTGTTCAATAGTCTAGTTGCCTTTTTCATTTTTCTTATCTCAATTGCATAGTTACATTCTATGTTTACAGTTCTATTATTTGTCTTTTGTAATCTATTTGAAGGAGTTAATTGCAAATTAGATATTTATAATTTTCATAAATATTGAAAGCACTTTCTTCCATATCATTTTATATTAGAATATAAATTTATATTAAAGTTATGATGTTGAATGTGAAGATATTTTGGTTTGATCTTTATTGTTCGATTTTGTTCATCTTTCCTTGTTTTATATTTGCCTTTATATGTAATTCCTCATTTTAAAATTTTATTTGTATTGTGGTTATTAAAATACTTAGACTTTTATCAGTAACATATTTTCTGTGTAGTATTATTTGGGAAATTTTCATTTGTGTGGCAACTCAAACATCAAAACAAATTTAAATGCATAAATTTAGAAGCATAATATTATATATAAATAAAACATTATGCATGCGTGACTTTCTGGATTCTGCTATATAGCATTGTAATATTTACCTCCTATGTTATTGAAAAAAAAAACCTCCATATTAAGATTTTGATTTTTTTTTCAAAAGTGAAGTTCTCCAGAAACCGTGGTGACAGCCGGCGGCCTACAGCCGCGCGACCCCGAGAAGGTTAAAGGGAGCCGGGGGCGTGGCGCGGAGGGGAGAGCGCTGGGCTCCGAGCCCAGCGCAGGGGCTGGCGGGGCGCACAGGGGCGCGTGGGCGGGAGCACAGGGATGGAGGACGGCTGGCGGCCAGGCTTGGGGTAGCGGGGGAGGTGCGGGCGCCCCCCAGGGTGATGCTGCAGTCCTTCGAGCCCTTCTCAGGAGTGGCCATGGCAGACTAGGGCGGGGGGACTGGAGCTTCGTGACTGCCAGATGGAGGAGGTGAACCTGCAGGACCTGCTGAGTGCCACCATTGCCTGCCACCTGGACCCGTGCGTGTTCCTGGACTGCCTGTGCCGGGCATAGCTGTTCAAGTGTTACTTTAAGTGCTTTTAAACTGGAGGTGAAGCCAGAATTAAGGACAGGTAGTTAGTGTAGAAATAGGAAATCGGGTCAATTCGAGGAAATGAAGCCATGAAGCCATCTGCCTTTGGAAGTTGGAGACTGCCCCTGGAAGAATGGAATGTCAAGGATCTCCGGAGCCCATTGATTACCAAATTTACCTGCCTTTATCAAGGACTGCAAGCAAGGAGCTGCCAATTAATGCCCCCTGGGCCCTTGCCTGCCTGAATCACCTTGACCCTCCCCCTGCCCATGGTTTCTCACTTAATGCAAAACCAGGCCTAGTCACATAGGCAGGAAGGAGAGAGAGATAAGGCGGGAGAAAACTGGAGAACAAAAGAAACTTTAACCTATAAAAGATGTAGGGTGCGCTCACTTCTTGGGACTTTTAGAACATCAGCCATGGCCCCCTTCTCCCTGCTGGGAGAAGTCTGTATTATTCCCTTTAAATAAACCTGCTTAATATGCTTGCCTTGGTGTGCTTCTCTAGTGTTCAATCTTCAACATTAGAAGGAGCAGAACTCGTCACCAGTAAACGGCGGTATCAGAGGGACTAACCTCAAAATATTTTTTTAACTGCATTCTATAATAAATTGGCACGATACGCTCTTTACGGGAAAAAAAGTGAAGTTCACTTGGAAGTTATAAACTGTTCATATAATAAGGACTTAGACTCTACTTTTGCCTGCAAGTATCGGATGGATGACTAAAAGCAGGAATTTCTAAATTTATAATTTATGCTTCCTATTGCTAGTTATGTCTCCCCTTTAATTCGCTAATTCTCTATTTTTACATTGTTGCTTTAGAGATTTTTGTTCTCTTCTTGAAGACAATTTTTTTCTCCAGTCCCCGCAGACTTTTTTCTCCAGTCCCCTCAGACTTTTGAAATATTCTACTCTATCACACTGCTTCAGGCCTAAGCTTCTGTCCCCTCCTGTTTTTAATCCTGCTTTCTTTCTAGACCCAAACAATGGAGCAAATTTTACTGGCCACCACATTCCCCATATGTTATTGCCTCCTTTGTACAGTTTTGCCATGTATTCTGGGTTTAAATAACTACAAGTATTTATAGGGCAGCTTCCTCTTCCAGGAAATGTAACAGTTACAACATAGCCTATCAAGAAGTCTTCCCGACATTTTTTCTCTTGGTTTCTAATATTGGGGAAAAGGTTTTCTTTTAATAGTCACCAAACCTACTGCCTCTCCCAATCTCTTAAGCAGAAAAGTAAATGAAAAAAGTACATTCTCAAACAAGCCAAATCAAGACCTCCATTTTAAAACGTGGGGGCTTTTTTTGTTTTGTTTTGTTTTGTTTAAATAAAGACAGTATTTGAAGCAAGAGAAACAAATGACTTCTAAAGCTTACTCTAAACCCCCAAGAGGTAGGGGTGAGCAGATGCTGCTTCTTCCAGCAAAGCACTTCCAGTGACTCCAAGGATCTTACTGGCTTAATTCCCTGCTGGCCCACACTAGCTAAGAAATAAGAAACCATGGTTTAAAACTACATTCATCTTTTCCAGGAACCTCTGAGAGCTTTGAGTGCACTTTTTTTTTTAAATCATTCTTTTTCTTGCAGCCCCAATTACTCCAGGTACTTCTGGGTTTCTGGTCATTGAAGTTTCTTTTTAAATAAAGGTTAAATAAATAAATAAATAAACCTCCCAATAGTCTCAGCAAAAACTTCTGGGTTTCTGGTCATTGAAGTTACTTTTAAAATAAAGGTTAAATAAATAAATAAATAAACCTCCCAATAGTCTCAGCAAAAACAAATGCTTCTTTGGCTTACTATGTGCTGAGTGCTGAGTGCTTGTTCAGCTCCAAATGCAACTTTGTAGCATTAAGGTAAGAGGGTGTGGGGAGGGAGGGAGAGAGAGAGAAGGAGAGAGGTATTTATTTAACCTTTCCATAATTATGCTTTCAGTACTTTCCTGCTGTTTGCAGGCACCTCCCAATAGTCTCAGCAAAAACAAATGCTTCTTTGGCTTACTATGTGCCTAGTGCTGAGTGCTTGTTCAGCTCCAAATGCAACTTTGTAGCATTAAGGTAAGAGGATGTGGGGAGGGAGGGAGAGAGAGAGAAGGAGAGAGGTATTTATTTAACCTTTTCATAATTATGCTTTCAGTACTTTCCTGCTATTTGCAGCGTATCTTCCAATAGTCTCAGCAGCTCCTCAGTCTGAAGTGTACTGATGAAGGGCCACCTTGCCTCAGGCAAGAGAAACCTGGCTCCACCCAGCTGAAAGTTAGGGCGAGGTGATTCATCACAGCCCTGGTCTTTCTGTTTCTCTTACACTTCCTGCAGAGAATGCCAGGCAGGACTGCATTCCATAGCTCTTAATGACAGAACTGTTGGATGTCCCCAACCGAAGGCAGGGTGTGGTTGGGAAGAGGACTGCTTATTTTTGACAAGAAGAATTGTTCAATGAGAGCTTGGAATCTATGGAAATGACCTGGAGGGAAGTCGAAGGAGAACAGCAAAAGAATGTTTTTTGCCAAGATATCTGAATCTTTGAACCACACCAATGATTTTAAATGTGAAAATTTCCAGAGGCCTGATTTTAAAATGTTTCTTTAAAAATGATTGATTTTTTTGAGCAGTTAATTTGACCAAATGATGTGATTGTGGAATAAATTACCAAACTTTCCTCTTGATTTGTAAGTGTATTTCTCCATTGTGCATAGGGAAGAAAATTTCAAAACAGTAAAACAGCAATGGCATCACTTTTTTCTTGTAAAGCAGTCACATCCTCTCTGAGCTGGAAAACCCCAGCCAACTGAGGTTGTATCTTAGCACTGGTGGTTCTTAAACTAATAAGAATTGGCTTGGGGCAGATCCTATCCACATCTGAGCCCATGGTTCATGTTGATGGAGTCATGTTACACAAACATCATTGCCTGAAAGTGGGCTCTTTGCATAAATAGGAATGTCTGTTATTGGCATGCAATGTTATTTCTAATAATATAATGCATGTTGATTTCATAATTATTCTTGTGCTTTCTATGATATAAGTACCTTTTCCAAGTATTGACCATTAAAGACTATTTTATTCACCCCAAAAACAGCAACAAAATTTGAAACAAGCAGTGGCCATAAGAGTTAAAAAGTATTTGAGCCTTCCTTTCCCATCCCTATTATATAATCCCTAAATGCCCCTTTCCATGGAATATCCAGAAGAATAAATCAGATTAAGTGATATAATGGATGTGAAAATGTCTACCAGTGGCAAGCACATTGGTAGGTTCCTTTTTGGGGGAGGAAGAGTGGGGTACCAGGGATTGAATTCAGGGGCACTCAACCACTGAGCCACATCCCCAGCCCTTTTTTGTATTTTATTTAGAGACAGGATCTCATTAGTTTGCTTAGCACCTCTCTGTTGCTGAAGCTGGCTTTGAACTCAAGATCCTCCTGCCTCAACCTCCTGAGCTGCTGGGATTACAGGTGTGTACTACAGTGCCTGGCAAAATGTTAGGTTATTGATGAATATGTGTTTGCATCCTTTCAAACAGGTTAGATATGGTTCAGCCTCAATAGTGAGTTCATCTGTTGAGCAAAACAGATACTTTCATAGAAGACTTTGAATAATGAAAAAGTGTCTTCAATATAGCTGTCCATCCTTAAGTAATATCCTAACTTGGAAAGTGTAAAAAGTTCATTCTTTGCAACACAGAGAATATAATATCCATTACCTTTGGGAAGGATTGCATAAAATAATCATTCCTGTGAAGGAAGATAGGATATGTGCAAGGAAATTAGGGACAGAAAGAGAAAGAGCTATAAAATTGATGAAATCCATAGAACTGAGGCAGGACAACTGAACTTTAAAACTGCCACCTTGCCCAGCTACAGACAGAATTTGCCCAATTTGCTATACTAGAATATTCACACTAATGCCAAGAACTGGTACAATCAATGTGGCTACCACAGACAGAGCAAAGGATACGTGTCACAAACACTGATTATGGAAAACTACAGAACCACACAACACAACAGAAACAGGATTTTTCCTACCTCTGCCCACAGGTGGACCTGAGATGTCAGCTGATAGGAGGGCCTATGACATGACAATTTGCATCCCTCCTGTCATCCCCACAACCACAGGAGGTCAACATTTATGTCACTATCTTAAAGATGAGGAACTGGAGATTACCTAATTTACCAAGGGTTGTCTCTGAGGCAGTTGAACAAGAAACAAGACCTGGGTGTGTCCAACTCTAAAGCCTTACCTCCTTACATCACACATGTCCGATTTATACTTCTGCCTGGTTTGTATTCCTAATACACCTAAAATAGCTGCAAGTGAAATACTATGCAGTTCTTATGATGAGATATTTTATTATTATCAATGAATCCTGCAGTTATCCTGTGAAGGCCCCAAGTAAAAATATCACCCCCAGTTACTTCTACAGATGTAAATCAAATCTAAGTGATCTCAGTTAATCTTTGTCATTTCAAGATGACTCATTGAATAAAAATTGCAAGTAAATATTTCTGTCTCCAATTTTTACAAGGTACCTAGTTTTTAAGTAAAATTAGATAGTAAAAATCTTCTTCAAAAGTTGTGTCATGGTTTAAAATACTGGATGTCATTGCCACCTCACAATTTGATCACAGTCTTAAGACATGAAGTATAAACTGATCAAAGAGAGAAAAGCAGAGCTGTAGGGTGAAGCCAGATAGGGGCTGAGCCTGGTTTGCAGGCACCCTCTTCCTCTGTCACCTCATCTGCCTTGGAGGGAAGCCTAAAGAGTTTCTGTTGCCCAGGGGACCTAGCTAGAAGACTCCTGATTTAAGTTGTTAATTTTTGCAAACATTTTTTTCAGACTTAAGGCAGGCTGGTAGATGCCATCCATGTGAAGGTAATTCAGACATGACTCTGCCCTCAAAGTCAACGAGGAAGACAATAAGCTTCAGTCTCCTTTTTGTCAGTTTTCTACCAAGGCATCAGCTGCTGAGTCAGCCTAACACATGATTCTTCTAGTGCATAACTCCATTTTGGTGCTCATTTAAACATTTACCTAGGAGGCAAGCATGCCTGGATTCCTAAATACTAAAACACTTCTGGTATGTGTCTAGTCTGCTCACGTACTGGCCACAGGGTGGTGGGGAATGTGGAAGAATCTAGCTCTTTTCCCTTCTAATTTTCTTTTTGTTAGTGAGACAGTTTTTAAGTATACTTACAATACTTAGAACAGCCAAGAAGCCAAAAAATCAGTTTTTCAGAAGTGTACATTATATTTCTTTTTAAAAATTTTTTAATTTGTTCTTTTTAGTTATACATGACAGTAGAATGTATTTTGATATATCATAATGTAACAATGGTCCACTTTATGCTTTTAATATAGCCCTTGCTGTTCTGCCACTGCAATTTAGTTTTAAAATGGATATGTTTCTTTCTTTTTCTGTCTCCCTGCTCCTCCCTAATCTCTCCTCCTCCCTAATCTCAGTGGAAACTGGATTACCTTTCTTACCCATTTTAGGCAGATTTTTCTATCCTTGAATACACACCCATAATAGGAATGAAATAATTCAGATTTTGGGGGTGGTACCAGAAGATCTAGAAATGACTCGCTCCCAAATTAACAAGTGAATTACAATGCCCACAGAGAACACCTGGACTATATCCTTTGAATCACCTCTATAAAAGTACCCTGTTCCTACTGATAGGTAGAATCAGCCTCTGGGACAGTAGTTCCCTGTGTTTCTCTTTTGCTAGCAAAGCAATACATCTTCTTTTCCTTTTTTCTCAAAACCATGTCCTCATTATTGGGTTGGCATTGGGGACAAGGCTCAAGCTTTCAGCAACAATAATACATGGAATATAACTTCCCATTTTTGTGGTTTGTACATTGTATTTCTGAGTTTAAAAAAACTACAGCCCTTTCCCAAGGTCTGAATACATGACAAGCAGGTGTCGGGATAGAGCAACCCACAGTTTCTGGGTGAAAGATTTACCCCTGGAGTCACCCTGCGCCTTGTTCAGTGTGTGCTCAGAGAGGCACACAGTTGGTTACTTCCTTTCCTTGGGTTGGTCTACCAGTGTCTAATGTGGCTGTGGCAAGGAATATTGGGTCTTCTCTGAGCTGCCACAATCCCCTCTGACCACACCACAACCACAGGATGTTCTACAGAAACAATTATGTACATAATGACTCCACTGCTATGCTGTTAAACCAGAACAGACACACACAGGGTGGAACAAGAAAATAGGAGATGGTAGATCCAGAAAGGGAGAGACAAGAAATAAGATTTTCACAAGCAGGTCAATTAAAAGTGAAAATTAAAAATTAGCTCTATGACAGCTATATTATAGGCTAAGACAGCATTTATGGCCTTACTTGGAAATCTGTTATTTATTTCCTATTATTATTCCTATTATTATCCTATGTTATTTTTTGCATGTCTTTGCAAAATGCATATATATTTGAACAATTAGAATACATCAAAGTTAACCTTATAATATTCTCATGAGTAGCTGAAACATTGAAGAAGATTCCATGAAAGGCCCTGATACACATATTTGGTGACCTCCTGATTCAGAGAAAGAGTCAATTTTCCAGCAACTTTATTCAAAGTCCTGTTTCTCCAGTTTCTACAGGTAGCCTGCTTCAATTTGCTTCCTGCATTCTCCATTATTCAGCTGTGTGACTGGACAGATTGCCATTCCCACATCTGTAAAAGGTAGATAATAATAGTGCTTATTATTTGTTATGAGGATGAAATGGCTTGGTGCAAGTGACATGCCAACATAGCTCCTGCCAACCACTCCTGCACAATCACAGAATTCTGCACATCTTTGTCATTGCCATCGTTAGTATCATTAGTAGTCCTCTCTGGTGACACCCTCCTACCTCCATTGTGAGTGTACCTCACTATCAACATCTCTCCTCCTCTGCTTCACCTAATTCTCTCAGGATACTTCTTCAGCAACCCTTACTAAAGAAATTTTGGGACTTAAAAAACAAAAACAAACCAAAAAAACCTCTTCCCCCCCCCTTTCTCCATTCTTTACAGTCTTTCTTTGGATAATTTCTGTCTTTTGTGCCTTTAAATATAAGGCTTAGGTGAAAATATCCTCATTTACCTTTTTAACATGCCCTTTACTCCAAAATAAAGTCCTATTTATCCAACTGCTATTAACCATAGATGTAAGATAGGAATCTCAAACAAAACTTGCATAAACTGAACAAACAGTGGATGTAGTTATGCACCCTCACAAACTCCATAAAGCAGATCTTGCTGTTCAGCATCCTCCTAAAGACATGATCATCTCCATCGTCCACTGCCTGTGCAGTCCCCTGGAAAGTACTTAAGTTTTCCTTTCATCTCAAAGAGTTAAAATACTTCAAATGGGGTATCTATGAATTTTCTCAGATCCAAATGAGAATTTCAAAAATTATATAATTAGCTGAGAGATTAGTGGTTGTTTAGAATTAGTTCTCCTTTTTAATTTATTCCAATGAAAGAAATAAATCATAACCTAAAGTTCACAGCCATTCACCCTACTTGGTCTTAAGATCATGGTGTCACAGGCAATTTGGGCTGCTCTCAACTACTGTGTGTTTTGTTAATGCCAGTCAAGTACTTCAGCGTTGGGGAAGCAAAGAAATCTCAGAAAGAAGCTTCCTTTAACCACATGATGAGTTCTTAGGGAAAGAAAAATCCACAAGCAAATTAGGTACACAACTGTGTGGCAAGTACTAAAATAGAAAATTCTATAGAAAAAGGGTACACTTGGGGAATCTTAATTCAACACCTCAATGGTCTAAAATATTTTCAATTTGGGCAAATTGCCGAGATTTAGATTGATAATTCAGAGGCAGCATCTTCCTTATCTTTTGTCTTAGTCTTTGTTTATGCACTAAGCAAACTGCTCATGGTTCACTGTGGCACCTAGTGCTCATCCTCCTGAATTTAGAACTCTTCTTCTTACATGCTGACAGGAATTACGTGAGCACTAGTAAAAAATCTTTCCCTCCAAGCTTGAACTCTTTTGAGTATGAATAGTTATCCTCTTTCTAATGAACGAAGTAGGATTTGCCTCCACCCTGAAAGTACTTACCACATGATTTCAAGAATGGTTTTGGAGTCATACACAGTATAAGTCACCACATGGCAAAAGTAGCCTTTGTGTTTTTCAGATTAAAACCACTCATTATATTTCACTTTTTTCTTCATCCAACAGTTCATTTTATAAACCCGCTTAAGTAACTTTTTTGTTCCCCCAAACCCACTAGACTACATAGAACCCAAGGTAATTTGGTGGACGGTTAGTTCTTAATAAGAACCAGGTGGTTCATTTCATAGGACCATTACTTTAGTTTTCTAGTGTTTTCATAAGGTTCTTACCATTCATAATGTTTCTTTTGCATAATGGAAAAAAGTTAGACATATCATCATATCCCATATTATAGACATATCATAATGCCTACCCTTCCGTTTTGATCTTTCAGTGTAAAGTCAAACCACACTATAAATTCCTTTATTGTACAACACAAATCTAGTTCCAATGTGCATAGGGTCACTGATGCTGGAAGTCTCTTGTCCTGTTATTTTAAAAGTTTCATTCCCAAAACTCCTTTGGCACCAAATCTTGATGTTCCCATTTTATTCCATTTAGTAAGCCCAAGGTCTTCTTTAAAATTCATAATCTTCTAACCCACAAAAACATTTGTAAGTTCTTACTCTGTCAGGATACTAAACCAGATGCTAAAATTGCTATTGTAAAAACAGTGAGTGCTGAGCTTCATAAAATGACAGGTGTGCTTCAGTGTTACCCCTGCCTGCGTTCACCTCCACAGCACCATGATCACAGAGGAATTCTTCTGCATTTAGCAAGAAAGGAGAAATGGTATCCTCTTCCCTCCATCTTCCAGTTCAAATCAAATTCACAAGTTCCACTACAACTCAGCAGAGAGAAGATGGCACCATGGTGCTATTTGCCTGGGATCTGCAGATGCAGTAATCATGACATTTAGTACCAACCCACTGCCCCAGTGGTGACAGAGGGGCTGGGCAGCCACTTCACACTCAGAACAACACAAATAATACCTCTCTCATATTTAACACCAACAATCCCAGGAAGAGCTCTATGTGTCTTTGGAGATGGGATCAGATGTAAAAACAATTCTAAAGCTCACATTACTCCTAATCCATCGTAAAATGGTCACTCTCAAATCATAACTTTTGCTTCAATATGCCATTGCTTGTAAACATTGAGAGTCGTCAGAGCTGAGTTTCAGTATAATTCCAGGCAAGACCTTTTGTAATAGAATGTTAATATTTTTCAAAAGAATAATTTTGGGACATTTCCCAGATCAGCATCTGGATTTTTTATAGTTCCCTAAGGAAAGGACTTACAAGAGGAAGCAGTAGAATAATTACATTTATTGACAGTTTATTTTATATGTGAATTTTTTTTCAGCACATCTGTACACAACCCACACTTCCTCAGGTGCCAACTGGTCCTGTTTTATTTGTCTCTGAGTACCTGACTTGAATGATAATGCCTAGCAATGTACCCCATCCATACACACTTCAGTGAGGAATCAGTAAGATTCAGTTTCATAATGCATAACTGTAGTTTGTTGGGTGGAAAAGATTTTTCCAATACATAGGCTCTTCTTCCTGAAGAAGAAGACATGATTTTTCATGAAGAAATGATTTTTCAGGAACTGTCACTAGTCCTGGTAATTTCACATGGAAGACAATTAATAGACAGAACACGGAGAAGAGTTAAAAAGCCAAGACATGAAAAGAGAAATAACATGGGTTCTCCACTGAGCCAGGAGAAAGAAACAAGTGTGACCATGCAATTGATTGCAAAATTTAGAAAATGTGCTGCTTATCTAGTGAGAGGATCTGTAAAATATATTGGATTATCAACAAAGTCCAAAATGTTCTTCTTTGATAATATTCCTTATTGAATTTTAGAAGACATAATGAAAACAATGATAATATTAGGTTATTTAAATCTGGGTAATAAATAGTAAATTGGATTATGTGTTTCAATTTACAATTTATTAGGTTTCTGAGTGACATTAATGTGTATAAAAAAGGTCTCTCTGAGCAAAATGTATCCTAACAATGAAGACATATGTAGACATAGGCAAATTACAATCATAGGCATATTATCACACAAATGACTAAATGGGACATTGATAAACTCCTGCAATTCTAAGTGCCAGATTGAAATCAGAATAGAAAAAAAAATTCAAGCAGAATTTTGAATAATTGGAATATATGTCGGTAGATATAATGGGAAATATATCTACCATATTGTTTTAATATTACAAAAGTAAAAAAACAAGTAAGTGAATTTTGTCTCAATGGAGTGTAGTATAATCTTGAAATAAAACATAAGCAAGGCAGTTTAAAACAATGTGTTAAAAAAGCAAAAGAGGACTCTGTGATACCTGAGCAATTAGTTGTATAAAATATAAATAAGTCATTGAAGCGTGGATGAAATGCAAAGAGATATTTAAATTGTAAAATATGGCTGCTAAACTGTAGGATAATAAGTACTGTTACCAAGAAATACTATTGTTTTACTACATGTACTGGTGGTTTTACAAACATAAGTGTCAAGGTGTGAGCTAGGAGAGAAATAATTATTCTGTGTAGGAAACAGATAAAATGTAAAGTTTCCATTTAAAAAGTTCAAGAAAAAGAACCAAAGAGTTAATGAGATTAAATATGCTTAGAGAGGCTGGGAATATAGCTCAATTGGTAGAATGTTTGCCTCGCAAGCAGAAGACCCTGGGTTTAATTCCCCAGCACCACAACAAATAAATAATAAATAAATATGCTTAGAAAGGGAATCAAATGAGGGGGGAAATAATTGAAGAGAGACTTCAGGATGAAAAAAGAGACATTTAAGGAAGCCTTTTAAAGTTATTTTCCAAAGGCCTGTGATATGGGTCCTTTTCTAGTCCCTCCTATATGCAGTGGATGCACCCCAGTACTGAGTTTTGTATCCACAGGGGTAGGGCTCCTAACAGGAGTGGAAGCTGCAGACTGTGAGGACTGATGAGTATGTGTTACCCTGTCAAAGGGGGACTTTAACCTGCAGGAAGAGGAGTCTGGTTTCCATTATTGCAGACTATGAGGAGTCAGTGAAGATTGATTGTTTGAACTTATTTGTTTGCATCAAAAATCTGTTTTAGAAATATACCTCTGACAGACATGAAAACATTGTCTTAGAAGAGGATATGGGGTGGGACAGGAACAGATTATGAAACTGTTGAAATATTCTGGTCCGGAAGGATAGATATGTAGGTGTGGAAATGGAGAGCCAGTTTTGACAGGCATTCAAAAATAAAGTCAAGAGGGATTGGCACATCACCAATGTGAGTGAGGTTGAAGGAAGGATATCGAAGATGTCTCCTGGCCATCAAGATGCAAGCTCCTTTCAGTAGATTTATTGTTAGTAGGAATATTATGGCTATGTTAAATTTATTTTATAAGCACAATCTCATTAATTAAATTTAAAAATTAATATTTTTCAACATGAGACTATAAATACAAATATTCAACCATTAACTGAAACTGGGTTATCTTAAATTTGATTTTAAAAATCAAACTATAAATTCATGCATTGTCTTTTCTCATAAATATATGCATATTCAGCTCTGTCCTCTGAAAATACCTGGAAGCAATAACAACTAGTAACAATGAACACTTTAGCTCTTTGATTATTATCTCTCGACACCATCTTCATGTCAATAGGAAACAGGATTGAACTTGAAGTATTTTCCCCTGGCCTGAGATGGAATCATTTGGCAGCAAAGTCAGAATGCAGAGTATTCAGTAAGACAAATGACACATTTTCTCCAATAAATCAGTGGTATACCAAAAAAAAGTATCAGTGTAGTATTGTGTAGGATAAAAAATACTGAAGAAACATGAAAGCTAAATACAATACATGGTCCCTCTGTAGATCTAATTAGAACAACCCAACTTTTCAAACTTATATTTTATACAATCAGGAGAAGATTGGGTAGAATTAAGAATTTGTCCTTATTTCTGTTAGGTGAACTCATTATCTGGTAGGAAGAGAAAGAAAGGGAAGGGAAAATGTCCTTATAAATTTGAGATGTATTCTAAAGGTGGGTTGGTTTGTTGTTCTAGATGACATGCTATGACGTCTAGAGTTTATATTAAAATACTGCAGGACCCAACATAAAAATGTGTATGGAGGAGAGTGAGGGTGGAGTGAGGGATAGCAGGTAGACTCAACCAAATGTTAATTTTTTTTTAATTTGGTTGATATGTATGTGTATTAATTAAAGTGATTTCTTTAACTTTGTGTGTGTTTAGAAATTTCCAAAAGAGCCTATTCCAAGGAAAGATAACTTTGAATTTTAAGCTATAAGGTGACCCTTTTAATAACCATATAGTTGGTCTTCCCATCTCAAGTATACTTCCATCTCCTAATTGTCAACATGTTCTCTATTTGACCTCTCATCTGCCATAGTCTTCAAAGTCCCCACACTACTTGCCAGATTAAGCAGAAATCACAAGGACCTGCCATTCAAGGCCCTTTGTTTTCCTTTTCCTCTTTCTTATGTAGGTAATGCTGAGCATAAAATAAACCCTGCTTAATTCTATGGCATTTAGTACACTCACAATGTTGTGCAAACAGCACCTCTATCCAGTTTCACACATTTTCAATATCCCCAAAGAAAACCCACTTAACAGTTACTTTCACATGCTTTTTTATCTGATTCAAACTGGAGATCTAGATATATCTCTGAACGTGGTCAATGCAATTATTTTGACTCTTGCTCACATCAGTCTTCTCTGATAATGCCTCCCTCCACAACTGCCTTTAAGAACACTCTTTTAATGCCCAAACCAAACTCCACTTCATTCATGAAGACTTTACAGTGCCATAACTCAGATTTGATCTTCTACCTCCTCTGAATTCCAGCATTAACACCTCTTTCAATGATGAAAGAATATGCTCTTTTATAGGATAATATAGAACATAGAATTGTATTTCAGAATTTATTATTTTAATGACAATAGAGCCAAAGAACCTTAAAAGAAAGAATATTTTAAATCCAAATAGTTCTTTGGTCCTTTACGCCTAAGGGAGGAAAACTGATCTCGGAACAAGAGAAAACAGAGCTCACACATCTGCAATAGGTAATGCTTTGGAAAATGGCTAGCTGCACATTAAATCACAGTGTGGGGGAAAATGTTACCACAATTGCCAATACTGTCAAAGTTTCTAGAAAAATAAAGTGTTCCAAAACAATTTAAAAAACAAAATGAAACAAAAAGCGCAGTGAAGCTGAAGATAATAATGAGAAAATCTATGGGTATAAATGTTGAGCATTTGACAAGTCTCCACGAGGTCATTGCTGGCCAATGCATTGATGTTGGTTGGGTCTGGCATTTGAATTATGCAGGAAAGCCAGAGACTCCAGTCTCCACCTGAGTTTACTTCATCAGTTTCATGGCCCCCAATCCTGCCAGGAGCAGAGCCTGGCACAGGTGGGGATGAGTCACACAAATCTCAGGAATACTGGAATTTTAAAAAGCCTAAGAGCTTTAGAGGTATCTGAGTCCAATTCCATCACCCTGCAGATGAATAATGGGGCTAGAAGGAAGGGAGACTGATTGCTTTGCCTTATGAGTAGCAGCAAAGCCAGTCTTAGAGTCCACACATTCTCCTCTCAATTCCAAGGCTCTTTCTGCTCCAGGACCTAGATTATTTATTTGGTTCCTTTATTTTCCTTAAGTTTTGATTAACTTATTTCATTTTTCTGGGAATTTCTTTAAAAGTTTAGTTTGTGATTATTTCTCCTGAGGACCAAGAAAAAGAAAGTTGTCATGAGCATCATATTCATTTACATGCTTTTCTACGAAAGTAAAACATTTACTCACAGTAATTTGCTACAATTGTTCCGTATTGTGATTTCTATAAACCATTTTGCTAAAGAAGTCATGAGAAAAAAATGAGCAAAAGAATAAAAGTCCAAGATCCATTAAGAAGTGCTGGAGAAATGTCATAAGAAAATCAAAATCTGGACTGTGGCAGACACAATTCTACCCTCAGGAGCAAGTCCAAAATCTGATTCAGTCTCTTGCTGTCTGGTGGAAACACACAGCAGTAGAGTCCCTGCTCAGTCAGGCTGTGGGTCACAGAGGATGGTGTCCTCACATGGCAAAGGGTAGAGGATGGTTGTGGAGATACAGAGAGGATTCTTTTGATGTCTCTTCTTATGTACACACTAATCCTAATAGATTGGGATTCAACATTTATAGCCTCATCTATCCTTAATTACTTCCTTGGAAGCCCTGTCTCAAAATACAGTGACATTGAGAATTGTGACCTCAAACATGAATTCTTGAAGGACACATTCAGTCCATAGCAACCCCCATCTTTACTTTCACGTTCACATGGTGTTCCCCATAACTGTGTACTTGTCTGTCTCTTGGTCCAAATTCTCCTCCCTTTGTGATAAATATCTCAGTCATATTGAATTAAGGTATTATGGTTTAGATAAGAAGTATCCCCCAAAAGTTCATGTGTAAGACTGTAAGATTTATGTTTTCTTTTCTATCAAAGTTAAACTTATAGTGCAACATAGGTATGTTTACTGTAACTTAAATTTCAGGTGTATAATGAGGCCATCTTAAGTTAGGAAACCATGTGGTCAGAATGAAGTCATTCTTAAATTTCCTAATAGGTATCCAATCACAACTGTAGCCCTTTCTCATGCCCTCCCCAATTTTAAATTACCTAATTGAGTAAACAGTTCCCCTGAGCTCTTCCTATCAGAGTGAGGTGCAGTGCCTCACTAGGGGATAAAAACTGGCAGACTTCCAGGTGTGTGTGCTCACTGGATTCCCTTTGGGGATGCACCCTTCTGCAGAAGTACAGTTTGACCTTGCCCACCCATTCCTGAGCATGTGTTTGATTTCTTGCGGCACCTCAATATTTCTAACAAGACAAGGCAGGATGTTCTAGATGAGAAATAATTGGGTCTTGAAAGCCTTGAACTAATCACTGCATTAATCCCCTAAGATGGATTAACTGGGTGTAACCATAGACAGGTAGAATGTGGCTGGAGGAGGTGGTCATTAGGGGTGTGCCTTGTGGACACATAGTTTGTCTGTGATGAATGGAACACTCTCTCCCTCTGCTTCCTGGTGGCGGTGTCTCCAGCTGCTTTCCTCCTCCACACCCACCACCTCAGGATTCTGCCTCATCTAAGGTCCAGAGTAATGGCATTGACTATCTATGGACTGAGATCTCTAAAACATTGAGAGCCAAATAAACTTTTCCTTCTTTAACTATTCTCATGGGGACTTTTGGTTACAGCTATTAAAAATGGTGACTAAAACATAGGGATTCACTATAATCTTAATTAATTACATTTACAAATTACCATATGTCAAAATAAAATGCTGAGGAATTAAGATTTCAAACTTACTGGGTTTTCAGCTCACTGGTAGAATACCTGCGTATGTATATGAGGCCCTGGACTTGATTCCCAGCACTGAAAACAAAACAAACAAACAAAAAAAAAACCCAGGAAGGATACAATCCAACCTATAATATATGCATATCCTTCTCTGGGACCAAGGCATCCAATAGTTTAGATGATGTCTTGGCTTTCATACCTTCATCTAAAGATCCTGAGGCAAGACTTTGAGAGAAAGTTATTTGGGAAGTATATGGACAGGAGCACGGGAGTGGAGAAGGGAAGTGACATGAAAAAGAGAGCATGATAAGTCAGGGAAATCCCAAGGGGGAAATATGGGAAGGGAAAAATGATCACTCCAGGGAGCTAAAAGAATGGGAAGATATAATTACCAATTTTATTGCATGGGGTTGGGTGATGGTGGTTGTGTCCTCTCCTTCCTTTCTCTCTCCCTTCTCCTTCTCCTTCTCCTTCTCCTTCTCCTCCTTTTCCTTGTCCTTCTCTTTCTTCTTCCTTTTTGCTTTAGCCTGGATAGGTCCCTGGGGAAAATGCATATTCATGAGCAAAGACAAATCATGGTCATGCCTCACACGTCTGTGTATTAACTTGGATTCCTGCTAGTCTTCATTTGTCATATCAGGACATTACTTATAAACATTCGTGTTAGACAAGACTCTATTTCAAGTCTCACACTTGTCATCACAAACTCATCCGTAGCCCAACCTCACCCTGGATACTAAAATCTGAGTTCCCAACTTAGAATTCTACGCCGAGAACTAAGCATAGCACTTATCCACATTCTTTATCTGCCACAGATGCAGAAGAAACAGCAAGCATAACACATGAGGAAAAAAATGTAGAATTAACTTCCTTAGAGTATTGGGCAATCTTATTCTATAATTATGTTTTATCAGTGAGACCTGCTAATAGAGATTCCAGTGTTGTTTTAAAATAATTGTTCTTATTACTGTGACTTTTCAGTTCACTCTAAATATCCTCCTAAAACACTTGGCCCATGTACATGAGTATAATAAAAGTAAAACAAAATAATTAATCCTAAACCCTGTATCAAGCTTTAAAAAGACACACCTAAAAAGCACAAAGACTAGAATTACTAGCTTACTTAAAAATGTCATTCTCTCATCATTTCAACCCCTTCTGGAAATGATAACGGGTAAGATTTACAGAGTACTGGGACAGGAAGGAGTTGATAGGAGGGAGTGGTAAACTGTGTCAACTCTTTCAAGTTTGGGAAAAATAAAATCAGAGAACTAGCTATTGGGTTTGGCAAAATCAAAAATTGATAGCAGGTATTTCAGTGGAGTGATGGAAAGAGAAAGTTGATTAAAATAAATTGAGCAGAAAAGGGAAAGTGAGAAAGTAGAAATAGTGAATCTTGACAGCTTTTAGAGGAATATAAATATCAGTGGGAACAGAAAATAAACAAGAGGAGGGGTATCATGTCAAGGAAAAAAAAAACGTGTATATAAACACCCATACACATACCACATATTCACTTTTAAGACAGAAAATATCAAGGCATGTTTTTTAAATTTTTTTTAACAGACTGCATTTTGATTCATTGTACACAAATGGGTACAACTTTCAATTTCTATGGTTGTACATGATGTAGATTCACACCATTCATGTAATCATACATATACATAAGGTAATACTGTCTGTCTCATTCTACTATCTTTCCTTCCCCACCCCCTCCCACCCCATTTTCCTCTACACCATCCAAAGTTCCTTCATTCTTCTCTTCCCCAATCCCCCCCACACCCCTCATTATGTATTGTCATCCACTTATCAGAGAAAATATTTGGCCCTTGGTTTTTTGGGGTTGGTCTATTTCACTTAGCATTATATTTTCCAACTTCACCCTTTTACCAGTATAATGCCATAATTTTATTCTTCTTTATGGCTTAGTAATATTCCATTGTGTATATATACCAGTTTCTTTATCCATTCATCAACTGCAGGACATCTTGGTTGGTTCCACAATCTAGCTATTGTGAATTGAGCTGCTATGAACATTGATGTGGCAGCATCATTGAAATATGCTGATTTTAAGTCCTTTGGGTATAAACCGAGGAGGGGTTAGCTGGGTCAAATGGTGGGTCCATTCCAAGTTTTCTGAGGAATCTCTATACTGCTTTCCAATCCACCAGCAATATATGAGTGTGCCTCTTTCCCCACATCCATGCCAACACTTATTATTGCTTATGTTCTTGAAATAGCCATTGTAATTGGAGTTAGATGAAATCTTAGGGTTGTTTTAATTTCCATTTCTCTAATTACACTTTTTCATATATTTGTTGATCACCTGTATATCTTCTTCTGTGAAGTGTCTGCCCAGTTCCTTAACCCATTTATTGATTGGGTTCTTTGTATTTTGGGTGTAAAATTTTTTAAGTTCTTTATAAATTTTGGAGATTATTGCTCTACCTGGTAGAAAAGATTTTCTTCAACTCTGTAGGCTGTCTTTTCACATTATTGATTGTTTCTTGTGCTGTGAAAAAGCTTTTTAGTTTGAATCTATCCCATTTATTGATTCTTGCATTTATTTCTCACACTATGGGGGTCTTGTTAAGGAAGTCTGGTCCTTAGCCAACATGATGGACTTTTTCTTCTATTTGGTGAAGGGTCTTGGGCCTAATTCCTACATCTTGATCCATTTTGAGTTGAGTTTTGTACAGGGTGAGAGATAGGGGTTTAATTTCATTGTACTGCATATGGATTTCCAGTTTTGCCAGCACCATTTGTTGGAGAGGTATCTTTCTCCATTATAAGTTTTGGGCACCTTTGTCTAGTATGAGATTACTGTACTTATGTGGGTATGTCTCCGTGTCTTCTTTTTTTTTATCTAAATTCTATTTATTTATTTATTTTTATTGTAAACAAATGGGATACTTGTTGTTTCTCTGTTTGTACATGGCGTAAAGGCATACCATTTGTGTAATCATAAATTTACATAGAGTAATGTTGTTTGATTCATTCTGTTATTTTTCCCCTTCCCCCCCACCCCTCCCACCCCTCTTTTCCCTCTACACAGTCCTTCCTTCCTCCATTCTTGCCCCCCTCCCTAACCCTAACTCTAACCCTAACACTAACCCCTCCCACCACCCATTATGTGTCATCATCCACTTATTAGTGATATCATTCTTCCTTTGGTTTTTTGAGATTGGCTTATCTCACTTAGCAAGATATTCTCCAATTTCATCCATTTGCCTGCAAATGCCATAATTTTATCATTCTATATGGCTGAGTAATATTCCATTGTATATATATACCACGATTTCTTTATCCATTCATCAATTGAAGGACATCTAGGTTGGTTCCACAATCTGGCTATTGTGAACTGAGCAGCTATGAACATTGATGTGGTGGTATCTCTGTAATATGCTGATTTTAAGTCCTTTGAGTATAGGCCAAGGAGTGGGATAGCTGGGTCAAATGATGGTTCCATTTCAAGTTTTCTAAGGAGTCTCCACACTGCTTTCCAGAGTGGCTGCAATAATTTGCAGCCCCACCAGCAATGTATGAGTGTACCTTTCTCCCCACATCCTCGCCAACACCTGTTGTTGCTTGTATTCTTGATAATCGCCATTCTAATTGGGGTGAGATGGAATCTTAGGGTGGTTTTGATTTGCATTTCTCTTATTATAGAGATGTTGAACATTTTTCCATATGTTTGTTGATTGCTTGTAGATCTTCTTCCATGAAGTGTCTATTCGTTTCCTTAGCCCATTTGTCTATTGGATTATTTGCATTCTTGGTGTAGAGTTTTTTGAGTTCTTTATAGATTCTGGAGATTAGCGCTCTATCTGAAGTATGATTGGCAAAGATTTTCTCCTACTCTGTAGGCTCTTTCTTTGCATTGCTGATAGTTTCCTTTGCTGAGAGAAAGCTTTTTAGTTTGAATCTATCCCAGTTATTGATTCTTGCTTTTATTTCTCGTGCTATGGGAGTCCTGTTGAGGAAGTCTGGTCCTAAGCTGACATGTTGAAGCTCTAGACCTACTTTTTCTTCTATAAGATGCACGGTCTCTGGTCTGATTCCAAGGTCCTTAATCCATTTTGAGTTTAGTTTCGTGCATGGTGAGAGATATGGGTTTAGTTTCATTTTGATGCATATGGATTTCCAATTCTCCCAGCACCATTTGTTGAAGAGGCTATCTTTTCTCCATTGCATATTTTTGGCCCCTTTGTCTAGCATGAGAAAATTGTATTTATTTGGGTTTGTGTCTGTGTCCTCTATTCTGTACCATTGATCCACCTTTCTATTTTGGTACCAATACCATGCCGTTTTTGTTACTATTGCTTTGTAGTAGAGTTGAAGATCTGGTATTGCGATACCCCCTGCTTCACACTTTCTACTGAGGATTGCTTTAGCTATTCTGGGTTTTTTATTCTTCCAGATGAATTTCATAATTTCTTGCTCTATTTCTGTAAGGTACATCATTGGGATTTTAATTGGAAGTGCATTGAATCTGTATAGCACTTTTGGCAGTATGGCCATTTTGTCAATATTAATTCTTCCTATCCAAGAACATGGGAGATCTTTCCATCTTCTAAGGTTTTCTTTAATTTCTTTCTTTAGTGTTCTGTAGTTCTCATTGTAGAGGACTTTCACCTCTTTTGTGAGATTGATTCCCAAGTATTTTATTTTTTTCTCTGCTATTGTGAATGGGGTAGTTTTCCTAATTTCTCTTTCTGATGATTCATCACTTATGTATAAAAGTGCCTTAGATTTATGAGCATTGATCTTGTAACCTGCTACTTTACTGAATGCACTTATGAGATCTAAAAGTTTTCTGGTGGAATTTCCTGGTTCCTCTAAGTATATAATCATATCATCAGCAAATAGGGATAGTTTGAGTTCTTCTTTTCCTATTCATATCCCTTTAATTTCTTTGGTCTGTGTAATTGCTCTGGCTAGAGTTTCAAGGACGATATTGAAAAGAAGTGGTGAAAGAGGGCATCCCTGCCTTGTTCCACTTTTAACGGGGAATGCTTTCAGTTTTTCACCATTTAGAATGATATTAGCCATGGGCTTAGCATAGATTGCCTTTACAATGTTAAGGAATGTTCCCAATATCCCTGTTCTTTCTAGTGTTTTGAGCATGAAGGGGTGCTGTATTTTATCAAATGCTTTTTCTGCATCTATCAAAATAATCATGTGATTCTTGACTTTAAGTCTGTTGATATGGTGAATTATGTTTATTGATTTCCTGATGTTGAACCAACCTTGCATCCCTGGGATGAAACCCACTTGATCATGGTGCACTATCTTTTTAATATGTTTTTGTATGCGATTTGCTAAAATTTTGTTGAGAACTTTGCATCAATGTTCATTAAGGATATTGGTCTGAAATTTTCTTTCCTCGATGTGTCTCTGTCTGATTTAGGTATCAGGGTGATATTGGCTTCATAGAATGAGTTTCTGAGGGTTCCCTCCTCTTCTATTTTATGGAATACTTTGAGAAGTATTGGAATGAGTTCTTCTTTAAAGGTTTTGTAGAACTCCTCTGAAAACCCATCTGGTCCTGGAGTTTTCTTTGTTGGTAGGCTTTTGATGACTTCTTCTATTTCATTACTTGAAATTGGTCTATTTAAATTGTGTATGTCCTCCTCGTTCAGTTTAGGCAATTCATATGTCTCTAGAAACCTGTTGATGTCTTCGAAATTTTCTATTTTGTTGGAGTATAGATTTTCAAAATAGCTTCTAATTATGTTTTGTATTTCAGACGTGTCTGTTTTGATATTTCCTTGTTCATTCTGAATTTTAGTGATTTGGGTTTTCTCTCGTCTTCTCTTTGTTAGTGTGGCTAAAGGTTTATCAATTTTGTTTATTTTTTCAAAGAACCAACTATTTATTTTGTCAATCTTTTGTATTGTTTCTTTTGTTTCAATTTCATTGATTTTGGCTCTGAGTTTAACTATTTCCTGTCTTCTACTACTTTTGGTGTTGGTCTGTTCTTCTTTTTCTAGGACTTTGAGCTGTAGTGTTAGGTCATTTATTTGTTGAGTTTTACTTCTTTTATTAAATACGCTCCATGAAATAAATTTTCCTCTCAGTACTGCTTTATTGGCGTCCCAGAGATTTTGATATGATGTTTCTTTGTTCTCATTTATCTCTAAGAATTTTTTATTTTCCATCCTAATATCTTCTGTTATCCATTCATCATATAATAGCATATTGTTAATCTCCAGGTGTTGGAGTATTTTCTGTTTTTTACTCTTTCATTTATTTCTAACTTCAATCCATTATGATCTGATAGAATACAAGGTAGTGTCTCTATCTTCTTGTATTTGATAACATTAGCTTTGTGGCATAATATATGGTCGATTTTAGAGAAGGATCCATGTGCTGCTGGGAAGAAAGTGTATTCACTCTTGGTTGGATGGTATAGTCTATAAATGTCTGTTAAGACTAAATTATTGATTGTGTTATTGAGATCTATGGTTTCTTTGTTCAATTTTTGTTTGGAAGATCTGTCCAGTGGTGAGAGAGGCGTGTTAAAATCACCTAGTATTATTGTGTTACGGTCTATTTGGTTTGTAAAATTGAGAAGAATTTGTTTGACATACGTGGATGAGCCACTGTTTGGGGCATAGATGTTTATGATTGTTATATCTTGCTGATTTATGCTTCCCTTAAGCAGTATGAAATGTCCTTCTTTATCCCTTCTGACTAACATTGGCTTGAAGTCCACATTATCTGAAATGAGGATGGATACTCCAGCTTTTTTGCTGAGTCCATGTGCATGGTATGTTTCTCCCTATCCTTTCACCTTTAGTCTATGGGTATCTCTTTCTATGAGGTGAGTCTCTTGCAGGCAACATATAGTTGGATCTTTCATTTTAATCCAATCTGGCAGTGTATGTCTTTTGATTGATGAATTCAGGCCATTAACATTCAGCATTATTATTGAGATATGATTTGTATTCCCCGTCATTTGTTTCATTTTTAAAATTTTATTTATTTATTTATTTTTTTGACACAACTTGCTTCCTCCTTTATTTGACAGTTCCTTTAGGATAATTCCTCCCTTTGCTGGTTTGCTTCTTTGTTTTTTATCTCTTCCTCATGGAATATTTTGCTGAGAATGCTCTGTAATGCTGGCTTTCTTTTTGTAAATTCTTTTAGCTTTTGTTTATCATGGAATGATTTTATTTCATCATCAAATTTGAAGGTAAGTTTTGCTGGGTATAAGATTCTTGGTTGGCATCCATTTTCTTTCAGAACTTGAAAAATGTTGTTCCAGGTCCTTCTAGCTTTTAGGGTCTGGATTGAAAAATCTGCTGATATCCGTATTGGTTTCCCCCTGAATGTAATTTGGTTCTTTTCTCTCACAGCCTTTAAAATTCTGCCTTTATTTTGTATGTTAGGTATTTTCATTATAATGTGCCTTGGTGTGGGTCTGTTGTAATTTTGTGTATTTGGAGTCCTATAAGCCTCTTGAACTTGATTTCCATTTCATTCTTCAGATTTGGGAAATTTTCTGCTATTATTTCATTGAATAGATTGTTCATTCCTTTGGTTTTTTTTCTCTAATTCTTCCTCAATCCCAATAATTCTCAAATTTGGCCTTTTCATGATATCCCATAGTTCTTGGAGATTCTGTTCATGATTTCTTACCATCTTCTCTGTTTGTTCAACTTTGTTTTCAAGGTTAAATATTTTGTCTTCAATATCTGAGGTTCTGTCTTCCAGCTGTTCTATCCTATTGGTTATGCTTTCTAAGGAGTTCTTAACTTGGTTTATTGTTTCCTTCATTTCAAGGGTTTCTGTTTGGTTTTTTTTCAATATCTATAACTTTTTATTGAAATGATCTTTTCCTTCCTGTATTTGCTCTTTTAACTGTCGATTGGTGCAATCATTCAATGCCTGCATTTGCTCTTTCATCTCATCATTCAATGCCTGCATTTGCTCTTTCATCTCATCGTTTGCTTCTCTGATCATTTTAATTATGTACATTCTGAACTCCCTTTCTGTCATTTCTTCTGCCATGCTGTCCGTGGATTTTATTGATGTAACATCTAGATTTTTTGGGGCATTTTCTTCCCTTGTTTTCTCATATTGTTCAGGAATCAGTGGATCATTAAGATGTTGCAGATTTCCTCTATTGACTTATAATGTCCCTGAAGATTGCTAGTATATCCCCTCTTATCCTTCAGTAGCCTGAAGTCTTGGAGGAAGTTGATAATGCGGTGCTCCACAAGGAACCTGCCTCTCTAGGGGTGGTGACCCTAAGGTGGGGTATATTCCCTGATAGTGGGCAGAGGTGCTTCCACTTGTTGACCAATGGTCATCCAAAGGGGAACTAGTCTGTGGGCTGAGGCAAGGCCTGTTTGTGCCTGTGTCTCTGGTTTTACCATCCTTGTGGGAAAACTTCACCTGGCAGGAAAGACTCACCCGGTGGGGAGGTCTCAGTGGTCAGTTCCCCTCCTAGAGATTCCCCTCAATCTACAACTACCGCCTGGGCTCGGTTGCCTTCCTCTGCAATGTTCCCAGGGGCCCAGACCTACCTCCTGGGCCTTGGAGCCTCACCCTTCACAGACGAGTCTCGTTAGGCTGCTTCTGCTCAGAGAATCTGCCCGCAGTCCTGGAAACTTCGCTCTGCTCCTAGGCGTGTCTCTGTGTGGCTCTTCCACCAAGAAGCCGCCTAGGTCCTGGGACCCTGCTCTGCACCTAATCACCTGGCTATGCGGCCCCTCCTCTGAGCCGCCACCTGGAGCCCCATAAAATAGCTCCAAGACTCAGAGACCCACCACACACCTCTTCCTCTGGACAGTCGCCCGGTGTTCCGATGCAGTCACTAGGAGTCCAAGCAACTCTTTTTGCATCTCCTCCTCCCACCAACCACCTGTATCCCTAGGCAGTCACTCCGAGTCTAAGTGATCCACCCTGGTCCTCATCCTCCTCGGGGTAGCCCCCTGGGTGTTCAGGAGCGGTTGCTCAGAGACCAAGCGACCCACCATGTTCCTCCTCCAGGCAGGCCACCGGTGTTCAGGAGCGGTTGCTTTGAGTCCAAACAACTCACCACTCACCTCCTCCTCTGGCAACCTCCTGTAGCTCTGATGCATGACTCCTAGACCAAGCGACCCGCCATGTTCCTCCTCTTCCTCGGTGCAGCCCCCCGGTGTTCAGAACCAGTCGCTCTGAGTCTAATTGCTCGCCATGCAGCTCTTCCTCAGGTAGCCATCTGTAGCTCTGATGCAGTCACTCCTAGACCAAGCGACCTGCCGCACTTCTCCTCTTCCTCCGGGCAACCCCCTGGTGTTCAGAAGTGATCGCTCTGAATCCAAACAGCTCACCATGCAGCTTCTCCTCAGGCAGCTGCCCAGAGCCCCAGTGGTTGCTCCGAGTCCAAGCGCTGTGCTGAGCAGCCACCTCTACAATGTTTCCAGTGGTCCATGTTTACCGCTCCAGCGGGGGTGAGGGGTGTCTTCCCGGGCAACTCTACTTCACAAAGTTCCCTGCGTTCCGGGACTACCACCCCATCCGGGATGACTCCCCAATGGGAGAGACTCATCCGGTGGCTTTGAGTTGGTCCCAAGTCTCTCACTATCTCCTCTTTTGAATCCTGCATCCTGGAGCAACATGAAATGCAGCCGCCCTCTAGTCCACCATCTTGAAACCCCTCTTTTCCTGGACTTGTAAAACTAAAATCATAAAGGCACCTGGTGACAAACTTGCTGTGTGGCAGGATGACACTCCTGAACAATGCTGATATGAACCTTTATCCATGATTTGAGTGGTTTCTTCCTCCAGTCTTATTTTCTGTGATGAGATGAATGGATGGATTTCCAAGTACTTTGTAAACAAAAGGTACATTGTGTGCAACTTTTAAGAACATGGAGTATTTTGCCACATACCTTGCATCTCCTCTGTATTAGTACTTGTTTTTGACACAAATTTCTCTTTATTTGGGTGTACTGTTCACCAGAATGAGCTTGGTGAAGCAGGCACAGGCCTCATATTTATTCTTTATTCTCTATTCTGTTTATTGCATGCAGTACCTGGCATTTGGTATTAATAAGTATTTTTTGAGTAATAGTCATTTCTAGAGCAAAACTCAAAGGCTTCAACAAATATTTGAGGGCCTAATAAGAGTTTAGATGCATAAATATGTAAAAGCACTCAGAAGACTGCCTGACACTAGCACACACTTGATGAATGTGAGTTGTTACTAATAACTGCAGATTGCTTGCTGGAGAAGAGTGAGCAGGCCAGTCCCTCCTTTTGTGGAGTTTTTTGTCTCATGAAAAGTATAGTCATGAAATGTGGATTCTCCTTGACTTACAATGAGATTATATCCCACTAAACCTGTTGTAAATTGAAAATGTCTTAAGTTGCAAATGTGTTTAATACATCCAAATTACTGCACATCCTAGTTTAGCAACACAGCACATTATAGAGTATCATTGTTGCTTGTTGTGATCACAGGGCAGGCCAGATGATGCAGTCACTGCTATGGCCAGCATCAAGAAAGGGAATTGGACTACATATTACTAGCCTGGGAAAAGATCCAAATACAAATTTTGAAAGATGATTTCTACTTAATGAGGATTGTTTTTGCATCATCATAAAATTTTAAAAATCCTAAGTTGAAGTATCATAAGTCAGGAACCACCCATATTGCCAAATAAATAATTTAGATCACTACATGTTCTATAATTGGGAGTGAGGTAGAAAGTGGACAATGTCTGTGGACATTAAGAATGAGCAGAGTTAACTAGGATCAAAGAAAAGGGAAGGGAGTTTCTCAGTAGAGGAATGGCATTCACATTCCCTAGGAGGAAAGGACAATGTATAGTGATCATGAAAAAATATCAAAATATGAGTGAGATGGAAGGAACCAGAGGAAGAAGTGTCACAAGAAGGTACAGAAACAAGATTGTGGGAACCTCCCATGCCCATTGGGTTAAGCCAACAAATGTTGCCAGAATAACATGGCTGCCATAGCTGAAATGTACAGAAAATTTGTTTATAGCCTATTGACTTTTCATTAATCTCAATAGCCTGATTCCTTAGATAATACTCATATATAGAATAGATTTTAGGTCTATTTTATTCATAGATTTATATTTAGAAGACATCTTAGTGGTAGTCCAGCCACCTAATATTAAGGACGGGAAAAGGCCATTGCTTGCATTGCTTGCATTGCTAGGGCCTCATAGCTCTTTGGTCTCTCAATACTTGTATTTTCAAACTGGTCCTCCTGTTTCACAGTAATTCCTTCAGGAATTACTTAACATTCTTTACCACCCAACATTTTTTTGTGTGTGTGCAAGAACTGAAACCTATCAGAAAGATGTTCAATAAACTCCCATCTGTCCACATCCATCCATCTTATTTTTTTATGCATTGCAAGGTAACTTAGTTTGCTCCTGAACCCTTCAGTGTACATATCATTAATTAGGGCTTAATATTTTTATTTCATATGTTACAGTAAAACATACTTAATAGTAAAATACACATCTTCAAATATATCATTCAGTGAATTTTAGTAATACATAGTTACATAAAGCAAATTAAGATGCACAGAGTTACTGTGGCCTCAGCAAACTCTTTTATACCCTTTTGAAGCTAGTTCTCCATCCCAGGTGCCAGGATAACCACTGAATTTTTCACCATAGATTAATTTAGCCTGTTCTGGATTCTCATACAGAGTAAAAAGTGGTATATACTCTTTTGTGCTTGGCTACTTTGAACAATAATGTTTTTGATATTCATTAATGTCTTTGCATATATATATAGTTATTCACTTTTATCACTGAGTCATATTCCAGTGTAGGAACACAATGGATTTATTTGTTGACTAAGATTTATACAAGTTTTTTTTTTGGACTTCCCCATCATATATCTTGGGTAAATATATTACACCACATAATTGTCACAATTTTTTTTTTTTACAGTGGAATGTGACCATTCTGTGAAACTTTTAAAAAAAATTGTGCTGGTCTTACTTTAAAATCATTTATTACTTAACAATTTTTGGTGCAAGATTAGGATACAAAGAATACTTGGAAATGCATGTTAATGTAGTGGTAATGATTATTGGCAAAATACAGTACTAACAGTATAGTTGCTTTGTTGTATTATGTGTTATGTTGAGTTTTATAACAACTAGGTTATTTTTCCTGCAAAATGACAGTATACTAACAGTGTTGCTTCACATCTGTAGGTATGATTTTTTTGTGTGTATATTAGTTCTGCTTGAGGTTCACTGAGCTTCAATCTGTAAGTTAGTGTCTTTCATAAAATTTGGGTGATATTTGGACATTTTTTTCATATTTATGCCCCATTCTTTCTGTCTTTTCCATATAGTCCTGTTTTACATATATTAAATCTTTTGGTGTTGGCTCAGGTCTTTGAGTCTCTTTCAGTTTAATTTTTTTTCTCTGTTCTGCAGATTGGATACTTCTTACTAATATTTCTTCAGGCTCACTGACTATTCTGTCATCTATGATTTACTCTAAAGCACATATAATAAATTTGTTATTTTAAACATTGTCTTTTTTGCCCTCTAGGATTTCTTATTGGTGGTTTTTTTTTTTTTTTTTTTTTTTTTTGGAATGGTTCAATCTCAGATGAGATTTCTGACTTGTTCATTTATTATAAGTTTATTTTCCTTTGCATCTTTGAGCACACCCAGGCTAGCTCTTTTAAAATTCTCATCTGCTAATTCCAACATTTGGTTGGAACCCAACCCCATTGTACATAATGGGGTACATCATTTTATTTCTATGGTTGTACACAATGTAGATTCATACCATTTATGTAATCATACACGTACATAGAGTAATGATGTCTGTCTCATTCCACCATTTTTCATACCCCCCCTCATTCAAGTTTAGCCACCCTGCTTGGCAGGATGAGACCTGCTCTCAGTCAAAAAGCAACCAAAAATCTAGAAACACCCAAAGATTTTCCTTCTTCCAAGCATCAGTTCCCCTCTTGTGTCCTGTTTTTATTCCTATTTAGTACCTCCAATAGTTGTGAAGTGTATTTTGTTCAGTTTATAATTACCATCTGTAGAGAGTTGGTTTAGAATAGATTAGACATCAGTCCCAGAAACCTCATTTCATAAATATTTTATGCAATGTTTATTTTTAAATGAAATTTTTTAAATGCAGGCTGGTGTTGAATGTCAATCATGAAAGTTGACTAGCATTTTAATTTTTCTGCCAGCTGACCTTGTTTTTGCAAGGACCCCAAATAAAGCTTGTGAAATCTTTATTTATTAAATGGTATCCAAGTGTACCATGGTATACTGTGAAATACTTGCTATTTGTATCTCCTTATTTCTGCGAGTCAGAATGTTTTCCAGTATGTACAAACAAAACTGTGTATATTAATAATTGGAGAGTGGAGACTATTTTTTTTTAAAGTGTCAGCCTTAACCCTAGTCTCAATTTTTAAGTTCACCAAATAACCATTAATGTTTTCATTAAGTACTATGAATTTAGATTCAGGAACAAAGTTAGACAAAATACCACCCCCCCCCCACTTTTTTTCTTTTTCTTTTCTTTTTAAACTGTTGGGGATTGAACTCAGAACCATGCATTTTAGGCAAGTGCTCTATCACTGAGTTACACTACCCTCGGTCCAAAAATACTTAGATTTTCTTATTAGGGTTTGTAAAAAGGGGTTCCACTACCTAAAAGCTTGAAAAGCACTGTGTGTTGTTCTCACTACACGATTCACTTAGCTTTAGATGAGGAAGAATTCGCATGGTTATAGTACCTCATACTGCACTCTACAATTCTGTATTTTGTAAAGACAGTGTGTCAAAGCTTGAGACACTATATTTAATTTGAGGGTGTGGGTAACTTGTAGAGGGATCCCAATAGGGACTTCAGTGCTAAAGAGATTTTCCTTCAAAGCATACTCCCCCTACCCCTGCAGAGCTGTCACCTATAACATTTATTTGCTAAAACACAATAGGGTGTCCTGGGAATATCTGCATATGTAGCCTTTTTAAGTTCCCCACTGTATTCACCCTGTATACCTGGGATTTGAATAATTAGCTTCAAATACAGCATTATGATTAGCTAGGAGTGGTGAGTTGGTAGATGATTTGCCATGAGGAAAAATTAAGAAAATATGCCCGTTGAGAGTAATTTTTAAACCTACCAAGAGGTACTTACCACAAAGTGACATTTAAAAGTATTTAATATTCTAAGATGTACTTCAACTGTTCTGCTCTAAAACCAGTTTAAATAGAAGTCAAACAGTTTAAGCATATGTTGCCTGTACATCCTAAAATTGTGAATGCCTTCAGCATTACATTTACAAGATGGTGCCATTTGTGTGTGTACATGACAGTGGCTCAAAATGTACCTTCGACCCTTTGAAAATCCAGGCAAGGATCTCGATCATTAAGTTAAGAGTGTCACCTTCAGCTCCTTCAAAATGTTTGTTTGGATTTCAAAGCCCTGGGTGTTGATTTGGTGCAATTTAGTTTTAATGAGATGTGCACTGAGGTCTAGGTCAGAAAGTTGCACAGTGAATCACCCTTAGACAATTTGCCATCCAGGGCCCCTGGATTGTTCCCCATTTGGGGGCACCCACATTGTTGGCAACAGCTCTGTATTGGGGTACTTCACTGTGTTGTGTTTGAACGAGGTCACAGCTCCAGCAACCCTGTGTCCCTCCTTTCACCATTTCTGGGTGGCTCTCACCATGTCACTCTATAAACTTCCCTCCACCTGCACATCATTCATTATACAGACCCCATCCTCACTCTAGCCAGTCGTCCCATGGTCTCTGCACATCACCATGGCTCCTGCCATCCTTCAGCTCTTCCAAGTTTTCAGTGTGTGGCTCCAGATTCTCTCCTCCCACAAGGCTTCCATTTCTAACCTGGTCAGACCCTTCCATTCTGGGGCAATACTGGGGGTGCAGAAACCCCAGAAAATAATGAAAGGACCAAACCTTCCCTGAAGTGGTTATGAAATTGTGTTTGAGCTGAGATGCTGCTGAATACCAGGGAAGGAGCCAGGTCCCTTTTATGCTTTCTAATTTGAGACTTGAATTTTCTCCAAGGCTTGTTTCCATATCCCCTATATCAAAATTACCTGGGAAAATGGGTAAAATGCAGAATTCTGGGCCCCATCTCAAACCTGTTAGTCAAAACCTTGCACATTGGGCCCTGACAGTCACATTATATCCAGCATCGCAGAGTGATACTTATTAGGTGTTCTGAAGTTCAAGAACCTATGTTGTTCAAGAACAGGAACCCAAGGGTGCCACCAGTGGTGACCTGAGATGTGTGTCAAATGACTGATGGTGCTACATGGACTTGAGTCTGGTCCAGTATCCCCTCTCCCCCAGCCCATCAGACTGTTCAGAGCTATAGGCTGCCTGGTTGGTGGCAGACGGAGCCTTCCCCACAGGGGTGAGCTAATGACCTATTCATTTTCATCTTTGGACCTCAGTGCAGGGGTGCAGAGTTGCCATTATAATGCCACATCTGGTAGTCCAATTTTATTCTCTTTTTCAAAGCAACTCATGCTTCTCATTTGGTTTTATTGATGAGTCTTGGTTGTACAAAACAGAGTTTATGGTCCTTTTCTTAATTAATTTTTTGCAGCTATTATGAGATACCTGAGGCTGGGTATTTATCATAAACAGAAAATGTACTGGCTCACAGTTTTAGGGGTTGTGAAGTCCAACATCAGAGTGCAGACATTTGGTGAGGACCTACTTGCTGCATCATCTCATGGTGGAAGGCAGAAGGGCAAAGAGAAGACGAGAGACTTAAAAAGGGTCTGAACTTTTTATTATCTTTTGTAATAAACCAGCTCCTGCAATAATGAGTCCTCTGCCATTATGGATTACATGGATAACAGCATTAATCCATTCATTCTGCCCTCATAGCTTAATCACCTCTCAACACTATTTTATTGAAGGTTAAGTTTCCAACACAAGCTCTTTGAGGAATACATTTCAAACCATAGCAGGCCTAGAACAGATCATTTAGGAAGTCATTTCAGCTCTGGTCCTCAGTTCCCCAGGGAAAAGAGTTATGGGGTCCTGACCTTTGCTCATGGACTGGGCCCATCAGCATCAATCATTGGACATGCCTTCCCTAGCGGGAGCATTATTCTCTGCTCTATTTCTACCACTGTGTTTCTTGCAGTAGAAATATTGGCTGATGTGCCTCAGACAGGCAGTTGTAAATCAGTACCATTTTCCAGTCTCCCAGGGCTTCTCTCATGAACTCCCTGACCACAACACTCTCACGCCTTCTTTGTCTTCTGTCCTGGCCCATATTTCCTTCCCCCTGACTTCTTCCCTCTTCTATTCCTTTCATGGATCTCCCTCCCCATGCAGTCAGCTCCTGACTCTAGGAAAGTTCCCTCTTGCAGCAGGCCATGGAGATGGAAGAGGCGATGAATAATAGTGGCAGGAACTCCAGCCCTTGGCCCCTACTGGGACAGCAGCATCAAAGGACACATTAAAGGAAACAGAGGCCTGCATTGATTTTCTCTGGGTCAGGCATTTCACAAAGATGCTTTTGTTGGGGGCTGGCTATGGTCTGTCACACTGAGCAGGGAGGTGGAAAGGGGAGTTTTCTTCTCCTTCAAGTGCAATCAGTCTGTTCCTGACCCTGCTTCCCTGGGCACCAACTGAAGGGCACCAATGGGACCCTTCCCAGGGGGTGGCTTTCCCATTCAGTTCATTGATTTAAAATGGGAAATAGAATAATTGTTCTCAATTATATGCCCTCTGCTAAGACAAATGGCCAGAGACTGATTTATACCCTGATGTGCTCTCAACCTCTTTCTGACAAAGTCCCTCATCTGTGTTCACCCTGGTGGCCCAGTGTGTTACAGGGAGGTAGTGGCCAAGCAGGCTGGAGTAAGAGCCTGCCCCCTCCCCATCTTCTGCTGGACTCATTCCCAGTCATGCGCTGAAAGGGAGTAGCCTGGCTGTTCTGAGGCCTTTAGAAAAAAGAGATTGTGAAAGTAGGTTAGGACAAATGTCTCCCTTCAGGACTGGTAAGAGCAGGGGGTGGGGTTTCCTGTGCTTGGCTCCTCGGTGGATATTTTCAGGGAGCAGTGAGAGGTACAACCAGTGTAAGAAAATGGGTACAAGCTCACCCTTCTGGGATCTGGGGCCTCATTCAGGGATGAGGGAACGAGCCAGAGTCCCTTGCAATCCAGCTTGTCTTGGCTTAGTGATTGACCCTAACTGGTGATCACTGTATGCTGGATCCTCAAACTACTGCCTTGAGGGACACATGGCATGTGCAAATCTATCACTGCATCCCCAGGGCTTCCAGATGTATGCAGAGCAGGTCAGGAAAAGAAGTGTAGATGGGGCTACTAGAAGGAGACCTGTGGTCCCCAGTGGGGTAAGTGGTGACCAACATGCTCCCTTGTGTGCCCTGTGTGGAAGAAGGAGTGTTTTGCAGGGTAATGTTCTAGTTGTGAGCTGTGAAGTCAGAGAAGGACCAGAATAGAGGGGATGGAGGCGACATGCCGCCCCACTATGACTACCTTCTGGCTATGACTTATGCATTTCCTATCTCATTGAGTACACAAACCATTTCAATGAAATGGAACTGTCATCCATCTGACAGGCAGGAAAACAGGACGAATCATTGGCCCAGGGTCAGAGAACTGAGATTCCAAGCCAGGACTTCCTGATGCCAGACAAGAGTTCCTTGTGCTCAGACCTCATCCTATGCCATCCTAACTGTCTGGACTCTGAAGAAGGAAGTTGGTGTCAGTCTGAGACCTCAGCTGCTTTGCTGCAGCTGCCTGGAAACTCTGGGCTGTGTTGCCACATTGAAGGTGACAGGCTGAGACCCCACAGGAATTCCAGAAGTGGTGAACTCCAAGAAAGGGATAAGACAGCCTCTTTCAATGTCAGGTTGCAGAGCTTGCTCAAGAGGCCATCCTGCTCCAAATCTGACCTCAAAACCAATTATTCAGCTTCCAGAGCTGTGGTGTGGCTCCCCTGGCCTGACTCCTGTTTCCTCCAGGAGCTTCACCCTGATCTCAGTGGTTGACTGTAAACATCCCAAAGACAGGTCGGGGACATCTGCCCTTCTCACCTGATTTTTAAAAATCGTGTGGATTGAAACCCTCCTGCCATCAAGTTGCACTGCGGAATGCCCTGCTTTGCTCTGACAGGCAGCTGGGTCTGAACTCACCTGGGGGAATCCCTGGAAGATAGGAGAGTGACGTGTTGGAGGCTGTCAGGAGACAGGCAGCAATGGACAGAGAAGCTTGGTGGACCTGGCAGGTGGGAACCCTAAGGGTGGCGACATCTAGCTCGATCCCTTCCCCCACCCCTGGAATGTCCCACCCAGGCTCCTCCCTTCCCAGGACAGGGAGGAGGAGTCGGACCAGGTCTCTGCGGTTCAGAGCTGTCCTTGGGAACGTGGCAGGGGCTCCGCGTGAAGATTGGTGGAGAAGGGGCTGTCACCCAAAATCACTGACCCAACTCCTCTGCCCCTGCAGAGCGGCCAGCACCCATGGTTCTCCCCGGGCTGCGGCGAATTGTGGACATTCGTAGGCTTAAAACCAAAACCGTTTGGAAACCTACCTCATCAGGGCCACCCAGTTGCTTGGACTTAGAAAAGGACAGGTCAGTCCTGCGTTGGGGCCTGTGTTTCCCCAGAGAAGGATTTTACCCAAGGGGCAAGGGTCCACCGTCAAAAGCAAAATAAACGGTAAGCTGCCTTTTCTGCATTCCCTTTAATAGTGTATTAAGGGTAATCAAGTTAGGGATAATGATCCCCAACCCGGATGTTGGGGAGGTTTTGGCCTCCCTCCCCTCCAAAGTCACCGAAGTTCTGCAAGCCTTTCAAGAGGGGAGCTCCCTGCGTTTCTGTGGGGCAACACTGCCCTCCACTGCCCAGATGACGAAGTGCGTCCTCGGAAGAACCACTTCATAGTCATTCAACTCGTTCAGTCGCCCAATCTTTTTTGTCCAATCCTCCTTCACTCCATTATTTCTCATGCGTTGCTGTTGGAAGTGAATTGGTCAACTGAATTGGAGGACAATTTGGTAAACCTCTATCAAAATTAAAACTGTACATGCTGAGCACGATGACACACACCTGTAATCCCAGCGACTCGGGAGGCTGACTCCGCGGGGATCGCGAGTTCAAAGCCAGCCTCAGCAACCCGCGAGTGCCAAGCAACTCAGTGAGATCCTGTCTCTAAATAAAATACAAAAAAAGGACTGGGGATGTGGCTCAGTGGTTGAGTGCCTCTGAGTTCAATCCCGGGTACCCAAAACAAACAAATAAAAATTAAAACTACATATCCAAGACCGCGCAATTTCATATCTAGAGATATATGCGAGGTGGACTGGATTGTTCCACAATGGTGACAGCAGTATTCTTGGACTTATATTCTTTTCCGAAATCTTACTACTCTCTCTCAAGACCCGAACTCATTTTCCCTCCCCTGGAAGCCTTTTGAACTGTTTGCTGAACGCCGAAAACCTGGAAAGAAAGGAAGCTTCTTTTGGAATGCCATTTTTGCACTGCAGCTTTGCATGTCAAGGAAGCGAAGGCCACCGTGGTTAGGTCACATATGAGGGTCTTCTCCCAACTAAGGTCTTGGCTGGGGAGCCAGCATCCTCTGCTAGACCTATGGTAAGCGAGCTTCAGGGACAAAGACCACCCAGCTCAATGAGTTCTGCTGGTGGAAGTGGAAGATCCATGAGCAAAAATAAGTGTGGTGATCATTTAGCTTATTAAGATTTGTGTATTTGTTACACAGCAATGTTAACTGGGACAGATATGTATTTGCACACGTACAAAATGGCATGCACTTCATCATTATTTGAAATAACAGAAGATTGGAAACATTTCACTCTTCTTCTAGCAATAGAATGTTGATTAAATTATAGTCTCTATACAATGGGATACTCTGCAAATGTAAAAAGAACAAGGAAGTTTGCAATTAATCAGCATGATCTTCAGGATATATTTTATTTTATTTTACTTTATTGGTACATGGATTGAACCCAGGGGTGCTTAAGCACTGAACCACATCCCCATCCTTTTTTTAATTTTTTATATTGAGACAGGGTGTCGGCAAAGTTTCTCAGGGCTTCACTAATTTGCTGAACCTGGCTTTGAACTTCTGATCCCCCTACCTCAGCCTCCAGAGTCACTGGGATTACAGGCATGTGCCACCATGCCTGGCTCAGGATATATTTTCAAAGTGAAAAAAGCAAGGAGTAGAAAGTGTGTTTATATACTCTTTGTTATACTTTTTAAAAAGGAAATATAGATTATAATAATGTGTTATTTAACACTGGAGATATAGTCTGAGAAGTGTGTTATTAGGCAATATCTTTGTTGTGTGAACAGCCTAGAGTGCATTTATACAAGCCCAGATGTTTTAGGTCAGTCATAAGACCAAGACAGAATCTCTGAATGTAATCAGGACACATGATATGAAGTTCTGTTGCTCAGTAGGGTTCTATGGATGATGATTATGTACTGCACTTTTCAAAAAGTTAGAAGAAAGGATTTTGAAAGTTTTCAACACAAAAAAATGATGAATGTTTGAGAATATAAATATGTTTAACCTGATTTAAACTTGCAATGTATACAAGTACCCCATTAATATGTAAAATTTAATTACTTTTAAGTGTAAAAGCCTTCTTTAATATGCTCACCATGGTAATATAGAGATGCAAGATAGTGCCTGCTCACTATCATATCCTATTTCCCCATGGGGTTGTATTATTCAGGGTTCTCCAGAGAAAAAGACAATATCTTTATATATCTATATCTCCATATGGGTCAACAATTAGGGAGACTGAGAAGGCCCATGTTCTGCTGTCTGCAAGTTAGAAACACAGGAATATAATATAATTATAATATAATTCCAGTCCCAGAGGCAGAAGAAGATGAAATGAGATACATATCCCAGTGCAAGCAGGCAGGCAGGAAGCAAATGGGGCAATTTTCCCCCTTTTCTCTATTCATGCCTCCATCCTATTGGACAATACCCACAGTCATTGAGATGGGCCATTTGCTTTGCTGAGTCTGCCAGTTTAAGTGGACTGCTCTATGGACATACCCAGAAACTCTTTAGCCTGGTGTCTTAGTCTGTTTCCCATTGCTATAACAAAATACTGGAGACCAGGTTCTTTATAAAGAACAGAAGTTTATTTAGTTTCCAGTTCTGGAGGCTGGGAAGTCCAAGAGCATGATAATGGTCTCCATTGAGGGCCTTCTTGGAGCATCATAACATGGTGCAGGGTACTACATGTGAGACAGAGCACACATGCTAGCTCAGGTCTCTTCCTCTTCTTATAAAGGCACTAATGCATCATTGTGGTCCCACCCTCATGGCCTCACCTAACCTTAACTACCTCCTAAAGGTACCATCTCCAAAAACCATTCACATGTGAATTTTAGGATTAAGTTTCCAACACATGTACATTTGGGGAACTTATTCAATAATGGTGATCCTTTGAATGTATCGAGCTTTCCTTCTCAGTCTTATGTATGAACCATATTTGTGAATGTTATGTGTGTACTTAAAGGCAATGCATGTTTTTCTCTAATATTTATTTAAATGAGCTTATTAGACATATTAAACAAATCTTCCATGCCTTTGGTTATTATTTGTCTGCTTGATTAACAGTTACAAAAAGAATATGTTAAATTCTCTAACAATTTTTAAATTTTCTTTTAAAAAATAATATTCTTTTATTTCTGATTTTTAAAACTTTGAACTTAAAATGATCTTGATACTAAAATGATGCACAGTTTTCTTTTGATTTATATTTGCCTTGGATATGTTCAATGACATTATTTAAACTTTCTGTATTCTTTTATTTTAAATATTCTTCACACATTCATATACGTGTATCCACACTCATATATGTGTGGTGAATAATTTTATTTCTTTTGAAATGTTTCTTCTTTTCTAGTCTTTATTTTAAAACCATATAAAATTAATAAAATTCCCTTTAATTCCTCAAGTTTTTTTAAAAAATCATAAATAGGTATTGAATTACAAATGTCATTCTGTATTTATTTAGATGTTCATGTGATCTTTACCTTTAATCTGCTAACTATAGACTACATTACTTTGTTAATATTTTGCTAAGAAATTTTGTATTTATGCCCATGTATGAGATTAGTCTACAATTTTCCTTTCTTAAATTATTATCAGATTTTGGAGTTCTAAATTTAAGGTTTGGAGGAACTCAAGAGTGAAACCATTTAAGTTCAGACTTTTCTGTGTAGAAAGATTATTTTGATGCTGATTGGATTTCTTTAGTATTATAGGACACCTCAGGTTTTCTATTTCTTCTTGAGTCATTTCTGAGTAAGTTACTGTTCTCTAGACATTAGATGACTTGTGACAGTCTGAACATGTCCCTCCAAAATTCATGTTAACCTCATCTCCATTGCAGCAATGTTGAGGTGGGGCCTATTGAGAAGCGAATAAGTTCTGAGGGCTGAATGGGATTAGTTCCCTAGAGATAAGGTTGAGGGCAACTCCTTCTCCTCTGCCTCATGAGGGCATAGCATCTGTCCCTTCAATCATAGAAACAAGGCCCCAAACATGGAGCAGAGAGTAGCCCTTGATAGCACCAAATCATGCTTAAATGTTTTAGTCTCCAGTATTTTGAGACATAAATTTCTATTATTTATAAATTACCCAGCTATTTCTTCTAAATTTTGGCAGGGGTAGGGGAGTTGTTCATAGTACCATCTAATTATCTTTTTTAATGCAAGCAACAACTCTAGTGACCTCCCTTTGTTTCATTACTGAAAAGGGTTTGTGCCTTCTCTCTCTTTTTCCCTAATCAGTCTTATTGGAAGCTTCTCAATTTTATTAGTTTTTTTTTTTTTAATTGACAACTAACTTTTGACTTTGTTGATTTCTATTACATTCATTTTTAATTTCATTTATTTCTGCTCTGGATTTTATTATTTCCTTTTTCAGGTTTCTTTTGCCATTCTTTTTCTAATTTCATGAGATGGAGCCTTAGTTCGTTATTTTTCAGTCTTTTTTTTTTTTGTCTTCAAGCATACACATTTTATGGCTATAACTTTTAAAAATTTTTTCATGAATTCATGAAAAAATTCATATTATAATTTAATATGCAGTCTTTAAATTAATATTCAGTTCAAGATAATTTCTAATTTGCAACTGTGAATTATTTAGAAGCATATTCTTACTTTCCAAATATGAGGATTTTCTACTTGTCTCTTTGTTTTTCATTTCTAGCTTTATTGCAGTGAATAATATGCTTGACATCATTTCAAACATGCATTGTATGAATTTGATGAGATTTACTTTAAGATCCAGTATATGGCCAGTTTTAGAAAATAGTGTTTATGAATTTATTGTATGTAATATTTAATATCAGTGTATTGATTAAGGTTTTTTTTCATTGCTATCTTCTAAATCCTTATTGTTTTTTTTTTTTTTTTTAGTTACTAAGAGGTTGTATCTAAACACATGCACACACATTAAGAATTGGACAAATATTTCTTCATATGTGTATTCTGTCAACCTTTGTCTCACATATTTTGTTACCTGTCATTAACTCTGATAATTAACGTCCAATTTATATGATGTCTATGCTGTATACACATCCTAGGCCCTAATTATGATGCTTACTGTGTCAATCAACTTTATGTTACTGTGACAAAATACCTGAGTTAATCAACTTATAAGAAGGAAAGATTTATTTTGGCACATGGTGTCAGAGGCTTTAGTCCATGGCCACTTTACTTGATCTCATTATTCTGAACCTATAGCATGGAGGCACATCATGGTTGGAACATGTGGTGGAGAAAGGTGCTTACTTCATGTAGGCCAGGAATCAGAGAAAGGAGGAACCAGGGTTCCACAATCCCCTTCAAGCCCATGCCCCTAGTGACCTAACTTCCTCCCACTAGGCCCCACCTCCTATAAGTTCCACTAGCTCCCAATAGCAACACAGACTGACAACTAAGCCTTTAGCACATAGGCCTTTGGGGGACATTCAAGATTCAAATCATAACATCTATGCAAATACATACTGGGTCCAATTTATGAAATGCTTACTGTGTACACATTCCAGGCATTGTTCTGCCTACCTTCAATACATATTAACTCAGTTATATCCTCACGACCATCCTAAAAAGTAGGTGCTATTATTGTCCTCTTTTACATGTGAGGAATTTGCTGAAGATTTCAAATACTGAGGAGCAAAGCTGAGATTTGAATGGCTAGGCTGACTATGGACTCTGTTTTTTTTAACCCAAGTAGTACATATTTCTGGTGAAATTCTACCATGATGACATTAGTTTCTTTCTAGTACTTTCCCTGCCTTAAATCTATTTTGTCTAATGTTATTAATGCACTGCAGGCTTTCTCTTTTTTTTTTTAATTAAAAATTTTTAAAAATATATACTTTTTAGTTGTAAGTGGACACAATACCTTTATTTTATTTTTATGTGGTGCTGAGGATTGAACCCAGCCCCACCGGCCCCCTGACATGCTAGGTGAGCCTGCTACCACTGACTCACAACCCCAGCCCCTGGCTCTCTCTTAACATTTTCTTGGTGTATTTTTCTTTTCTGGTACCGTCAACACTCTGTGTCCTTATGTTTTAGATATGTCTCTTGTTAACACTTATTCAGTTTTGTTCTTCATTCTGACTGCTTTTGTATTTTCATGGAAAATATTTAAGTTTAATATGAATTATTATATATGTTGTTCCCAGATGCCAGTTTAGGCTGTGCTATTTGTCTCATCATTTTCCTCCTTTCTTGCCTTTTTTGACTGATTTTAAAAATTCAGGCTAATAATAATAATAATAATAGTAATAATAATTCCATGTCTGGCAAGGACTCTCTTCCTGGCTTGTAGACAGCTACTTTCTTTCTGTCCTCACATGGCAGAGAGTGTGAGCACTCTCTGGTGTCTCCTGTTTTAAGGACACTGATTCTACCATGGGAGTCCCACCCTCATGACCTCATATAAACCTAATCCCCTTCCAAAGACTAGGGCTCCAACATATGAATTTGCGGGGATCAGTAGACAATTCAGTTCATAACAACACCTATTGACTTAACATTTTGTTTTTGTGTTTTGCTTTTGTTTTTGGTGGCATTAATTATTTAAATTTATTTTTAACCAATACAATAAAAATTAAAAATCATACATATTATTGGGATACCATATCATGCTTTGCTACATGTATACATTGAATATTGTTTAAATCTGGTTAAACATATTTATCTCATCAAACATTTATCATTTCTTCATGGTGAAAACTTTCAGTGTCCTTTCTTCTAGCTTTTTGAAATGTACAGTACATTACTGTTATCTGTATTATCCACCTGGGCAATAGTACACCAGAGCTTCTTGCTCCTAATTGAACTCAGGACCCATTGATCAACCTCTCCTATTGTGGTTTGGATCTGAAATGTCCCCCAAAGGCTTAGATGTTGAAGACATGGTCCCCAATGCAGGAAAGTTTAGAGTTGGTTTCTTGGGAAGGGATGAATCACGCGGACTATGTCCCACAGTGGATTAATCCAGTGATAGTGGAATGGACCACAGGGAAGTGGTGGAAAACTCTATGTAGGTGGGGCCCAGTTTGAGGAAGTAGATCATTGAGGACCTACCCTTCTATCTTTTCCTGTGCCCCTTCTTCTTTCCCTCTCTCTCTGTTTCCTGGTTGTCATGAGCTGAGAAGCTATTCCACAGTACCCTTCCACCATGATGTTTCTGTTTTAGAGTCAGTCAATCATGGACTGAACCTCCAAAACAATAAGCCAAATGAAATTTTCCTCCTTTAAGTTGTTCTTGTTAGGAATTTTGGTAACAGCAACAAAAAGCTCACTAACATAACTCCTCATGCCTCCTTCTGAATTCATGTCCCCCCCCCTTTTTTTTGACTTCATAAGATAGAATTGTTCCATGCAGTCAATATTCTTTTAGATTTAACCCAATGTTTACCATTATTTTTGCTCATCATACCTTCTTTGGCTCTCATACCTTCCATTTAGGATCGCTTTCTTTTCTCCTGATGTATTTTATTCTGAAATTTTTTTCAGTGAGTATCTGCTGATAGCAAACCCATGTTCATTTGAAATATCTTTATCAACCCTCTGTTCTAGTTGTCTAATGATTATCTCTCAGTTCCAAATGTCTTCTTCCACACTCTGCTTTGTACACGAAAGCCGGAACTCCAGTAGCTATATTCCTGGTGTAGTCAGCAGTTCCTTGTTCTGCTGTGTTGTTAGGGAGCTTGAGCAGTCAGGGTCTAATCGGGAGACAGAAACTACACAAGTTGTTTGAATAGGAATATGTATGTATACAAGATATAGGAATATATTTGTATATATGATTTTAGTTTTTAATTGAATCATAGTAGTTGTACATATTAATGAGAAACAGTGTGATATTTCAAAACATGTATACGATGATGCAGTCATGTTTTCAAAACTTTATAAAGATCCAATCAGGTTAACTGGCATATCAGTTACCTTAAACATTTATCAATTCTTTGTGTTGGGAACTATATTAACTTTCTGTCACTGTGACAAAATAACTGAGAAAATCAACTTAGAGGAGGAAATATTTTTTTCTGGTTCTCAGTTTCAGTCCATGATTACTTGGCTCTTTTGATTTTGGGGCCTGAAATAAGGCCAAACATGATGGTGTGGAGCACAAGTCACAGACGGAAAGAAAAAAGTTCCAAAACATGCATCTGATGAAGGATTCGGGAGATATTAGATAATTATTCTTGCAATGTGTATTAGTCCATTTTTTGAAACTCTGTTTTCCATGGTGGCCATTGGTTCAGGAACATCACTGGTTGAATTTCAGCTACTGTAATGTACAGTACCAAAGTTTCATTGTTGTTATTCCCACACTTGAATTTTGGGACTTTTAACTCAGGTATTCTTCCTGCCTGTCTTCCACAAATGTCTATTAAATATTTCCTATGTGCCTGACACTATATTAGCCGGAAGGATACCCCCATTAGCAGGACTCATACAGGGCTATGAACGATCTCACCTTGTAGGGAGGATGAAGAGCACTCTGCACCAGTACTGAGGGAAGGGCAGCCTTCTACCACTGCTGCACAGCTTCTACTGAAGGTGATAAAGCTGTGTGACTGTGCTATCAGTCATTTCCATCCTGACAGCTACTGACAAAGGTTTGCTTTGGCTCCCCTGCTCTGGGTCACAGGTTTGCTAGAGAAAAAGTCAGGTTTGCTAGGGGAGAAACTGGGCTGCTGGGGCCTGGCACAAGGTCACCGAGAGAGTTCAAAGACTCAAGTTCAACAAATAAATGTGTAAGCCTTGAGTGTATGCATATGTATGAGGTATGTGCAGGTACAGGTTTCTTGCATGTGTGTGCATACATGAGACTGTGTGTGTGCATGTGTGTGTGTGTTTGTGCATATGTATACATGTGTTTTCCCTCCATTTGTCATTCAGCACAGAGGTTCAGCCTGCATGGGACAGGGGCTGTGGAGGTTGTATGAAAGAAAGCAAAGGGCCCTGATGGTCATGTCTGCCCCTCTGTGTGACCCTGGGAGTAGGTTCCTACTATTTCTTTTCAGGTGCCTTTTCTGTTGAGTGGTGGGAAAAAACCTCTACCCCCCTTATGTGGTTGTGAGCATTAATGAACCCAAGTTCAATGACAAATGAGGCCTCCTCCTGGGCTGGATGGGGGGCTGGGGAGCAAATGCAGGCATGGTTTTGTCACCATGGTGCTGGTTACTGTGAGTTTAGATCAGGGTGCCACCCTTTCTGGGAAACTTGTGGAGAAGTTCAAAGACTTTCCACAAGGTGTCAGTGGTGCTTCAGAATGGCTTGGAGGCATCCCTGTGTCAATATGACTTCAAGAACTGAGATGAGGGTCCACAGGTGGCAGGGACCAGGCCCCTTCAGTACTCCTTGCAACTTCCCCTGCCTCCCCAATCCCTGCCTTCAGGTTACCTGGTGGCCCAATCCGCAGGGCCTCCAGTCACCTATCAAGTGAGCCTTCTTAGTGAGGGGCACATAATTACAGTGAGCCTACCTCAAACTGCTGCTTCCCAAGGCCATCTCTTTAAAAAGTAGGTGCTTCCTTCCAAATGGAATGTCTTTTGTTTATTTATTTTTTTAATGTGCTCAGGATGGAACCCAGTGCCTCACACGTGTGAGGCAAGTCCTCCACCACTGAGCCACAATCACAGGCCCCCAAATGGAATGTCTTTTTATGGAACCTGGGAAAGGGAGGTTGCTTGGAGGTGGGGTGGGGTAAACTCTGGTTCCAGGTACCCCTATGTCACCTGGGTCTTTACGTCAAAGGAACAGGTGTTTAACTGATTGTCCCCCTCCTCCGTCTGAAAGGTGCTTACTTCTCAGTTTAGATGCAGCCTAAGAGGCTGGGATCAAAGGCCTTGACCTCCTCCACAATGTGCCCATCTAGAGTCAAATGCAGCTTTTTTACTGGGTGGCCCTGGCAAGTTGACCTTGGAGTGTGACCAAAGATATTTAGTGCCAGGTCTTAAGTTAAAACAAAAAATTACAAAACCTGTGATTTGTAATGCTCATCAATTTGTATAATGTTAGGACTCCATAGTGGCAGATTTCCTGCCATCTCTAAATGTGGAATGCAATAGATAGGCATTCAGTGGAGCTGAGGCTGCCTTGATTTCCTCAGAATGAAAATAGAAATAAAATTCATACCTTGTCCTCAGTGCGAATGTGAAGATGGAAAGTGTTCATTCATATAAAGTCACGGGCACAATGCTGGGCAACTGTTAATTCCTGAATAAATGTTAACTGTTGTATCTAATCTTACCACGACCACTTTCACTTCTACTCTAGCCCTCCCGAGTAGAATTTCTCCTCATCTCCCCCATTCTTTCCCTTCTTGTCTTTCAACCTTGTTTGCAGGATTATCTCCTGCCCTTGTCAGAGAAGGTAAGGGTTGATGGGCTCTGAAGCCAGGATCACCTGGGTTTGGACCCAACTGTGCCACAGACTGTTTGGGTAAAGTTGGGGAAGTTATTCAGCCCCTATGACTTCATTCTGTTAAATGAGCACATGTAGCACGTGCTTAATAATGTCATTATGAGACATAATGCTTAGAATTGAGGCAAATGCACAGGAAGGAATCAATAAAACTAGACTGTAAATTATACTTAAGAAGCAGGAGGTGGTCCTCCAACCCCAACCAGGGTATTATGTAGCACCCATTGCCCTCTAAGGCATTCTGACAAAGTAAAGCAGAGTCTCTGAGTGGCAGAGATTGAGGGGGCTCCCAGGCATGGCTCTCTGACAATAGGTAAGAGGATATGCAGACCCACCATGACAGGGTAAGATGACAAAGGGCATTATCTCCCACTTCTTTGAAAAACCATCTGCAGGCCACCTTGCTAGTTGCCTTCTTTCCTGAACATAAAACTCTGATTTTTCCAGATATAGGAGTTATGTGCTCAGAGAATAGTGCTCCTTCTTGGAGTTTCAGGGAATGAAGCCCCGGTACCTATTCCAGAAGTGGTACAGCATCGGAGCAATTGTTTAACACTGGAGTTATGAGTTAACATTGAAATAAAGGTTTGGAGTTGGAGCGATAGTTTAGTAAATGGAATCTGGAAGAAGTGGTGTTGGAGATTTCAGAGATAAGGTTATAAAATGAGTAAATTGAGGTAGGCATTTCAAGTTTGTGCAGATTTGACAGCAGAGGTCTGGTGCTTGGTCACCTGATAAAAGGATTGAATTGCCTGTGGAGAGATATTAAGAGTTCACCTATCTGGTCATTACCCTAGACTATATCCCTCAGTTCTTCAGCTCTGTATCACATATAGTGTACAGAGTCATTGATTATCTTCCTATCAACTTTTGATATCATTTGGAGGCAGGAGCTCTGGCAGCCAGTATCCCTGAGACTGTGTCAGACTAACCAATGAACTTCAAGTAGGATAAAGTATCAGACCCTCTGCAGTACTCAACAAGAGGCTGGTGTTTATGGTGCCACTGAATTCACAGATCCTCCTTCTGCATCACTTACTCTGCATGATGACAAATGTCCTTACAATTTAAGCCACTCTCATCTGGGGTGGGGGGGATTCTGTTTACCTGCTGCCAAACACATCTGTAGAAAATGCAGTAGATGGGCTCAGTTGGCTCCATGTCTGTTCCATGACTGTTTTCTAAACTCTTTTCCAGAAGCTGGAAAACTAAAGCCCGTTCTTGCCTAGAGGTCAGATTTTATATAAGAATTTAAATTCTCCTATCTAGAATTATGGGATTTTGTAGGAGAAAGTGAACATTTGGGCATAGATTACTCTCTTGCCCTTCCCACTTCTCAGTAAGTTGGGGTAGTCATTTCAGCCCTGTGCAGATTTGGCAGCAGTGGTCTGGTGTTTGGTCCCCAGCTACTTGGCTGTCAAGAGGCAAAGCACAGAGCACACATGTTGGAGTCACAGATCACGGCATAGACTGTGTAGACCTCGCAGTTGTGGCATCTTTAAGATCTCCTAACTTCTTGTTTGAGGCAGGGTGGTGACTTCTTTAGCTCATCAACAGTGTCCTGAAAGCACAGCATTGAGCTTTCAATGATCTTGTGTGTCCGCTGATATCTCTTGATGAACGCAGTCTGCCTCAGGTAGTGAGAGTGGATTCTGTTGTTTGCAACTGAATACTGACCAATACATCATTATGGTGGATACAGTATTCAGATCTGGAGTTAAGGTGAAGGATGGAGGTGTCCTAGTTACCTCCCCACCTTCAATCCCACTTTCTCCAACAGTCATAAAATACCAAAGCCATAGGTACCGTCAGGTCCATTTCTATTCCCTTTGGGGGTGAGAGGGTTAAGTAACGTTTTGCTCGTGGCCATAAAAATAACAGAAAGAGAAGGGGGGGAGAGAAACTACCTGTGTCCCTCAATATTTTGGTATATATTATTCCCATCATTTTCTGTGCCTAATTATGCCTTTGAAACTAATAAAAACCAAACATTACATGTTGTTTCATATCTACCATTTATTGCCCTAATTCATTTTTTTGTTTTTTCCCCTCATGAACATATTATTCTCAAATTCTTTTAAAATTGCTGTATGGTTCTATGTGTGTATATTACAGTACATTTATGTTGTTTCTAATTTTTTACTGTTACAAACAATACTTTATTGCATGTCCTTGTATGTATATATTCTGTTAAAACCATATGCACATCCAATTTCCTTAGGATAAATTCCAGGAAGTGTAATTACTGAGTAAAAGACAATAAATACTTTAAATAATTTTGATTATATTGCCCAAGTATTATTAGTATTTGTCATGTCTCACCAGCAATGTCTAAGAGTGTTTTTCTACCAACATATTTTTTTTAATGATTCCTTCCTTTGTATAGTTAAAAAGTTTCCAAACCTGACAGATTTAATACTTTTTTTCTTTCAGAGGGAAAGTATATAATGGAAATAATTCTATATCATGTGTCAAGAGCTGTCTTACTTACCACTAGCTGGTTGTGCATCACAGATAACCAAAACATTGCTCTACCTGTTATTTTAAGAGGAGCTTTAAAATCTTCCACTACAATTTTAGATTTGTCCATTTTCCTCTTTAATACCACAAACTCTTTCTTTGTGTATTTTGGTCTGTTGTTAGGTGGGTATACATTTAGGACTGTTATGTCTTCTCATAGAAGTGACTTTTATCATTTTGAAATGACCCCATTATTTTGAGTGATATTTGTTTTAAAGTACCTCTTGAGTTCTCTTGTTTTGAAGACTACTTTATCTAATACTAATATAGTCATTCTAGTTTTCTTGGGACTGTTCTTTGTATCATAAAATCTTTCCCATCCTTTTACTTTTAGCCTATATATATTTTTATGTGGTCAGTGCAGTTCTTCCAAACATATGGTTTTAAAAAAACCCCAAGTTGACAATTTCTGTATTCTAATTGAATTATTTAGTCTATTTATAAAAAAAATGTTTAAGTATTATTCTTGTAATAACTTGTAATTATTCATTAGTTGACTTTAATAAGTCCACTTATAATTTCATCTTGCTAGTCATCATTTGTTTCATTTACTCTTTTCTTCAATATGCTGACAAATTATAACTGTGCATATGTATAGGATACAAAGTGATACTTTTTTTTTTAAATACAATGTGGAATGACCACATCAAGCCAACCAACTGATCCATCACATGAAGCATCTGACGTCTTCTATGATGGGAACATTTGAGATTTACTCTCCCAGAAACATGGAAATGTACAGTACTCAACTCAACTCAACTATATTCACCATGTTGTGCAAAACATCTCAAAAGAAAGGACGAAAGAAACCTATTCCTCCTGCGTACCTCTTTGCACCCTTTGATCACCATCTCCCCATTTATCCTTCATGCCCTTTTTCTCCTTCCCTGTCTTTGAGTTAATCAAGTAGTGTTATGTATTTCCTTTTGTATTCTTTATTGACTTCTTTATTTGTTTGGTTTTGCTCTAAGCCCTAGAACCCACACTACAACATGCATTCTGAACTTACTACTCTAGCTGGAATTCATATTATAGCTCTCCACTATGAAAATCTTTCAGTAATACATGCTCTCATTTATGTTATCATCATACATTTTAGTTCAGAGTACTGAAATGAGAAAAAGTATTTTATGTCTGTCTACATCTTTGCCTTTCATAGCTCTTGTCAATCTTAGTACAGATTCCCATTGCCCTTGGGCATCATTTCTTTTTAGACAAAAACATTTCCTTTAGGCTTTCTTGAGTTGCAGGACTTTGTTTTGTATTTGCCTGATATTTTAGATTTGTTTTGTATTTGCCTTTGTTTATCTGAAAGTAAGTTTTTTTCATCTTCATTTCTTAAAGAAAAAAATATTTTGGCTAGATGTGGGATTCTACGCTGACTCTTCTCTCAGCAAATGTTTGCTTTGTTTCACTTGGTCAGTCAGCTGTTGTAATCATTATTTCACTGTATGTCTGCAATGTGTCTTCTGTCTTTAGATGCAATTAAGGATTTCTTTTGCCTTGTGCTTGTCCTGCTTGGGATTTGTTGAGTTTTTTGTATGTGTGTGTTGATAGCCTTGATCAACTTTGGAAAGACTTTGGCCATTCTTCCCTTGATTATGGTTTTTACTCCAATGTCTCTCTGATCTGCTCTTGTACTCTAATTATTGTAATGAGACAAGGAAATAATAGGAATTGCTATAGTTGTGTGTTATGTACTAATAATAAGCTGTATTTGGTATTTTCCTGGACTTGAAAAATAAAATCATAAAGGCACCTGGTGACAATCTTGCTGTGTGGCAGGATGACACTCCTGAACAATGCTGATATGAACCTTTATCCATGATTTGAGTGGTTTCCTCCTCCAGTCGTGTTCTGGTCTTTATCAGTGAAGACCAGAGCATGACTGGGCTGAAAATCACTACTTAAACCCCTGGACTTTTGGAGTAAACTGTTAGTAGCACCATGACCAGAGGACTCCACGTCACTCTGTCTCTTGACTGCCCCAGCTGCTGTCCACTCTATCATTGATTGCTGAGGCTACTCTACCATTGTCACTGAGGCCAGATGACTGACACCTGTCATGGTGGCGACTGCCACCCAGCCTCTGGCTTATTGGACACTGGAGGACATGCAAGACATCCAAGGAGCTGAGAGAGGCTACGACTGAGAAGAATCCCCTTGGTCTTGCTGACTGACTTCTTGGCTAAGAGATGTTGCATTGAGTAAGTCCATGGGGATTGAACTCTAGGTGAATAAGGGAGTGAATCTTCACTGTATTTGCAACTTGCTATCATTAGGAATGTAAAGTTGAGTGTGCATTGCATGAATAAAATTCACTCGTTGGAACCAAATTTGATTCCTCTCTTACTGCTCATGACAATTATATATTTGTTAGATAGCTGGAAAGGGTCAGAGGAGGAGCTGTGATTGGGATAGAACCAGACCAGGTTAAAGGGTGTAGGCAAGTTAGAAAGTGGTATAGACACCCTTTGTTCCCATTGGAACTTCACTTCAAGTCCATGAAGTCAGGATTCTGGGGTGCAGTTTGGGCACCCACATTTTCTCAACCTCTGAAAGTGATTCTGATTGCAGCCAAGGGATGGGAACTCCACCACACTGCTTTGGGCAATGTCCTGTTGAAGCCAGAATTGAAGATAGGCAGTTAGTGTAGAATAGAAAATCTGGTCAAATCAAGGAATGGAGGCCATCAGAGTCTGGGAAGTTGGAGATCGCCCCTGGGAGATTGGAATGTCAGTGTCTCCAGAGCCCTTTTGATCACTAAGGTTACCTGCCTAACTGCCCCTTCCAAGGAGCTGCAGGTAGGAAATTGCTAATTATGCCCCCTGGGCCCCTACCTGCCTGAATCCTCCCTGTGGCCCTGCCCCCTGCCATCTGTTTCTCACCTCTTTTGTATGTCACAGGCATCTCCTGGACCTAGTCAACATTTGAGGAAGCAGTAAACAGCAGAATCATCAGGATCACCTGGAGGGTTTGTTGAAACAGAATGCTGGATACCACCCTCAGGTTTTGTTACCAAAGGTCTGACATGGTGCCATGAATTTACATTTCTGACAAATTTACAGGTGGTGCTGATGCAGGTAGTTGAGGTCCTCTCTGGAAGCACTACTGCTTCCAGATGAAGAAATAATGGAGCATTTCTTCATTTCTCTTAATGGTGGAGGGAAGTGCAGAGAATGGGGACTGAAATAACATTTTATGCATATATGATTTTTGTCAAAATGAACCCAACTACTGTGTATAATTATAATGCTTTAATAAAAAAACAGTATGGGAATCTTTTTAGGGAAGTAAATATAGCTATTTAAAATAGTTACATAGCATTCCATCAAATTCCTCTTGACAGACATTTGAGACTCTCCACCTTGTTTTACTAAACAGGGCTTACAGTGAAATTCTTTGAATTTACATCATTTTGTTCTTAAGTGATTCTTGCATTAAGATACAATTTTTGGAAGTGGAATTGTTGTTCCAAGGTTGTGAATTAAAATTTCCATATAAATTGTCAATTGAAGGCAATCCATTTTCCCAGGGTCCAATGGGTCTAGAATGGCATGGAAACCATATTTATTGACACATTTAAAAATCATTGCACAATATAATCAGTTCAGGAAAAATAAAAATGTCTACATATTTTTCTTGATTCAAAATCAAAATTCTGTACTTTTACTAATGTAAAGAGTGTATACTCTTGTTAAATAGGATATGTGCTCTATTGAATAGAGAGAAGCTGATAAAGAATGGCTTTACATTTTTAGCAATCTGACGGTTGTAGTAGTTAGGGTTCTCTAGAAGAAGGGAACCAAGAGGATGTGTGTGTGTGTGTGTGTGTGTGTGTGTGTGTGTGTGTATAAATGATTATGAAAAGGAGATTTATTAGATTGACTGGGAAGTACCACAGTGGCCATCTGCAGACTGGAGAGCTGGAGAAACCGGTGACTGCACAGTTATTGAAGACTCAGAACAAGAGGGATCATTGATGCTACCAATGCTGGTATTATTTAACTGAATGATGTTCTTATTTTGGAAGCCCTTGGCTCTTCCCATGTCAAGATCTTGTGTTGTTTTGAATCTTCATTTGACTCAGTTTTCCTGTCTATCTTCTTTCTAAGAAGTCATTTTATTGAGCTCTTTCTCTCCTGAAAACTGAGTTATAAGAAGGGGTTGTCCATTTTCCAAACATATTAGAAGTGTTTATCTCAATCAAATGCAGTTTTACTAAGAGAAGCATGTACCCTCAGGAGAAGAGAATCCCCCAATTAATACAATGATGAGCACCAAATGTTTTCCAGGCTTCTAATTCCACACTTTATTGACTTCCTTAGTGCCAGAAGGAAAATCACCTTTTTCCCCAAAAAAATATTTAAAAAGCACAGTTTTAATTGCTGATGTAAGTTGTCACAAATATTGATTATGCACAGTGAAGGATGCCTCTTAAATCAGTGATCAAATGTGATATTTGGGCCTGAGTTGTAGTTCAGTGGTAGAGCACTTGCCTAGTCTATGTGAGGTACTGGGTTTGATCCATAGCACCAAGTAAAAATAAATAAAATAAAGATATTGTGTTCTTCTGCAACTAAAAATATATTTTAAAAATTTTGATATTAGGTTTCTGGTCCTCTGGCTCAAAATATAATTAATACAAAAGCTAAAATGAAGGGTTTGCCCATATCTTAAAAGTAGTGGTGAATGGCTGTAGTTGGTACATACCAAGATAGACTATGATGCCACTAATGGACTCAGACAAGTTTCTGTGTGGGACACACATACATTTAAATAACAAAAATAAAGAAGAAAGATGGAGGAAATGGTCACAGACTTCTTTCTGGGTGCACAGTGTGGTGTGGAGCAACCCTAGTCCTGTGAACAAGCCCCCTTGACATGTTGGGCCTCCCTCCCCCTCTGCTCATCTTCAAAGCCACGTCTCATTCAAGTCAGTGTTCTCTCCTGAGAGAGGAACTGCCTTCTTCCAACTTCGTGACCTGCAATCTGCATTTTTCAGAGTGGCCAAGTATTAACATAACCACCTGATTAAAACCGCTCCAATTAGTAATATGCAGTAGAATATGATGCAAACCACAAATGGGAAATGCATATGTAATATTATATTCTATGATAGTCATCAAAAAGTTCTTAAAAGTGAAAATAATATTAATTATATATTTTACTTAGCCCAATATAGAATATCCAAAATAATATCACTTCATCAGGAAATCAATTGTCTGTCTGTTTTCTGTTACTATGAAAGAATATCTGAAATTGGATAACTAATAAAGGAAAGAAGTTTATGTAGCTCACAGTTCTGGAGTCTGGAAGTCCAAGAGTGGAAGGAGGCATCTGGTGAAGTCTTTGTTTTAGATCATAAGATGGTGGAAAAGCAGGTCGGATAAGCATGTGTAGAAGAGAGGAAACACAAGGGACAACTTGCTCTCCTGGTAACTAGTTCAGTCCCAGAAATCTGATCTACCTAATTGCCTTGTAAAGGGCCAGCCTCCCAATAGCCACAAGAGCAATCAAATTTCAACATGAGTTTTGGAGGGGACAAACCATATTAAAACTACAGCATCAGTAAAAAAATGTTACTGAGATAGTTCACATTATTTTTTCATATGAAGTCTCTGAAATCCTATGTGCATTTTACTCTGCAGTATCTCCATGCAGAGGAGCCACAGTCCAAGTGCTCAGTGGCTCCCTTACTGGCCAACAGAGTACCAGAGTCTCTGTCTACCATCTCTGAGTGGCATTCCCCCATCTTACTGCACTCCAAGTTGCTGGTTTTTGTTCTTGTCCTCAAACTCTTTCTTACCTTAGAACCTTCACGTGTGGATCTCTGTTCAGTGTGTTGTTCTTACTGACTAGACCATCTAAGTTGTTCTCACCTTATCTTTTCTCTCATGCATTTAATGCAATTTATAATTATAAACTTGTTTATATATTTAGTGTCCTTCTTCATAGCTTTATGAGGCCAGAGATCATTTCTGTTCAGTTTGTCTCAGCATATTAGGTATCTAGCCTGCTGTGCACATAAGAGACAATCAAAATTATTTCCTGAAAGAATGAATGGAATACTGAGATATGAATTTCCTTAGTCTAGTATTTTTCAAAGTGCAAGCTGCATCCTATCAGAAGGGATTTAATTGGTTTGGCATACAATCAATAGCATTAAGAAAAAGAAATAGAATAAACCAGGGTATGTGTGTGTAGAGTTGTGATGCAACTGTAAGTTGTGTTCAGAAACAGGGGGGAGCACTTGACATACCTGAGCAAGATGAGATGCTATAGAAGGGCTGTATTTCAATTTGGGTCAAGCAAGCTCTGATGCCTTGGACCTGTGGGACAAGAGCTGGGGTCTGAGATTTAATATGCAGAGATTTAGTAAAGAAGTCACCAGTCAAAGATGGTGGTCAGCCTCCTTGGTTGGCCATTTAATAAAGGGAAGTTGCTGGGCATGCAATATTCCATGTGCTGGAATACTGGCAGACAAGCAGAGCAGTGGAATATTGTCAGCCTGAATGAGTCCTGCCCATTGGACATCTTTGGGCATCAGGAATGGCTGCTCTGTGGAGCATGACAGTGCCCTGGCTGCAAACTCTCAGCCTCTTAATGGTCAAGGAACAAGGAACTTTCCTATACCCTCTGCTGCTGATCCAGTGTCCCTTCCTTCCTATTGTTCCACGGTGTCTGGTAACAGATACAGGCTTATCATGTCAAATTGTAGAGCCAGAACCTAGAATTGTGTGCACACAAACAGCCATAAAGGCTAAGATACAACCCTGCCTGGTGAGCAAACACGGTGTCCTGAAGTCCCAACAATGACTAATTTAAATCCTGGAACTGGATCAATGTGGCAACCCAGGTGCTGTGGTTGGAAACTCCAGGCAGGTGACTCCCAAGCAGGGGGCATCCAGAGGGAGAAGGGTAAGTGGCAGATTGTGGCCAGCAAGCAAGGAAGTTCCAGTTGCCAGCAAACTAGAGGTTCTTAAGCACAGAATAGTATGCAGAATGCTAGTCTCAAAGAGATACCCTGGAAAGAACCAGGCAGGGATCTGATCAGAGGTGATATGGAGAACAAGTAGATGGAGTGGGCATTTGATCTTTTGTTTGAAATCCACTGCCTTTTAACACCCTTTCTATATTGGGCAGTTCCCTGCTTTTTGAGTCCCTCTCTCTTAGGAAGAAGTCTGAAAGGAATTTCTCCCATACTCATTTGCTGTGAGAAGTCAGGCATATGACTATGTGATGGTTCTGCCAATCAGATGTGCCTAGTCAAGGGGAAAGCAGGTGGATAAGACATAATTCATGTGGGTCTGGTTGGGGTAGAACTCCAGGCTTTTGGAGGCAATGAAAGAGGTTCAATGCAGCAACAGGATCTGTGAGATCTGTGCCTTGAGTGGATGTATACCCAGAGCAATAATGAGGAAGATTTGGATATTTGCTCTGGTTTGTATATCCAATCTGGTTCTATGGATCCATAAGAGTTTTCTAATATTCTTTAAAATGTCCCTTTTCTTCTGAAACCGGTCCAAGTGGGATTCTGTTTTTGCAAATATGAAGTCTGGCTGAGAGAGGAATTTATAAAGACCAGGACTTGAGTTCAGAGCAGCAAGGTTAAGGGCCATTGCCAGACCTGCATTGGGATTGCAGTCCACATGGCTTACACTGAATCTCAGTTCATGATTCTGAAGAGCAAGGGGGATCAGATAAAAATGAAGCAAGTCTACAAACCAGGACCTTCCCTTCTCAGCCATGTGCATGTTTGGGATCAATGGGAAATGAATTCCCTGGGCAGATTCCTTGCATGCTGTGGGTCAGTGAGTTGCCAAACTCTCTAGGAAAGGACACAGAGACACACAGAGGACAAGGTCATATGAAGGCAAAGGCAGAGACTTGAGTGATGCTGTTACAAGATAAACAATGCTGGGAGCAACCAGAAGCTGGAAAGTGTTCTTCCCTGCAATCGACAGAGAGCATAGTCTTGCCAACATGCTGGGCATGGACTTCTGGCCTCCCAGACTGCAAGAGAATAAATATCTGTTGCTTTAGTCACTTAGTTTGAGATACTGTGGTATGGCAGCCCTAGCAAACTAATGTATCACGACAAGACTCAAATATTTTGAAAGTTGGATGGATTTTCCTAAAGGTCTGGCAGCAGTATTCCTCACCCATTCTGAATAAACATACCAGTTAGAAAATTTAATTATGCAAATCCCATTCAAGGAGCACTTAGTCCACCTCACAGTAGTTCAGCAGTATGAATGGGATCTCCCTCTGCATTTCCACCACAGTTAATTAATAAAACCACCATCCTAGGCTTCCCAGGAGTAACCTTCCTAGAGGGCACATTCGGTCTCACATATTGAATGTTGCTGTGTGTAAAGGCAGAATTTTGTGGGTCTGTACTAGTAAGGTTGAGCTCATTTGTGAATTAAGGGAAAACCCAAAGTATCAATTTGCTTTACTTTTTAAGGCAAGGTAGGTAGTACCAGGACTGAGTTTGCACCCAAGTTCATTTCTACATCAGTCTCCATGACTCAGATGATTTCCCCCCCCAAAAAAAATCTCTCCAACATACACATCCTTTCCCCCTTGAAGGCAGTGCAAAGAGATTGGGTGAAATGGTCTAGAATTCTTCGTCAAGTATACCAAGAAACTGTTTTTTAGGGAAAATGCTAATATTTTTTTGAACACTGTTTTCAAAACCTTATTTTTCTTTTCAGTTTTAAAAATTCCACTCATGTCATCCAAAACTTCTTTTTTGATGAAAAAAATGACTTCTTTCTGAGACTAAATGGACTTTGCAAGGGCCAAGGATACTCTGAATCTACATCTGTGCTTCCCCTAAACCTCTCAGGCTAGTAGTTCCTAGAGCAGACACACAGGGAAGGGGGATCCCAGGGGACAGATGAGAGGGCCACCTGGAAGTTGGGGACTATGTGGGGAAATGTGCTTAAGATCAGATCAAGTTTAATAACCCTTTTCAAAACCAAGATCTGGAGGAGGGATTCAAACACGTATGGTGTTAAGTTTCAAATGTTAGCACATGCATGGCCTCCTTGGGTCTCCACTTACAGACGAGGGAACTGAGGCTTGGGGAAAGGGGAGGAGTTATCAAATTGCCTGCTTGCAAGTGCCAGGGCAGGGTTTGGTTGCTGGGTATTCTGTCTTCATCTGGTACTTTTCTCAGGGTAATACCAGGTCAGGACCTCTCAGCACTATACATAGAGAGGTTCTAGCCTTTCCTTCCTCAGCCCTCAGGGTAGCTGAAGAGAGAGCTGGGGCATCCAAAGTGGCCAGGCTCTATGTTTGCCAGAAGTGGGAAAAGTTGGTAAATTAGGCCATTTTTTGTTACTATAAGGAAATACCCAAGGGTCACTGCTTATAAAAAAAAAAGAAGCTTATTTATCTTACAGTTCTGGAGGCTCCAGACATCAGCCTAGCTCTGGTGAGGAATTCAGAGCACAGGCATGTAACAGTGGAGAGATCACATCACCAAACCAAAAGCCAAAAAGAATTTAGGAGTTGTGCTCACTCTTGTAGCAGTTCACTCTCTCAAGAACTAACCTGGGGTCCCCTGAGAACCATCTTAATCCCTTCTGAGGCAGCACCCCAGTGACTTAGGGACCTCCCACTATGCTCACCTCTTAAAGTTTCCACCACTTCACAACATTGTCACAATAGGGACCAGGATTCCAGCACATGAACCCTTAGGGGTCATGCTCAATCCATGTTCTAACTCTGTTATTAATCACAACAGAAACATGAAGCACCTAAGAATAAACCAAGGAAAGACATTTTGCCCCTTTTGAAGAAGTCTATAGACATTAATGAATGAATTAAAGAAGATTTAAACAAATGTGAAAAAACTTTTTAAATATTGAAAAAAGTTCAGTCTCCCTAAATTAAGCCATAATTTCAATCCTAAACCACTTAAACCCCAAGTGTATTTGTTTTACGTTTTTGTGCTTACTTTACTTTTTAAGGTGATACAACTTACCCATCTAATTTTAAAATTGATTAAAAAGGGGAAGGATGTGGAGACTAACCAGCGAACTGTTAAGACAACATGATAGATCTTATCAAATTGTGCAGTTATTAAAGAGATAAACGTGTTGTGCCACTTGCACAGAAAAATAAAAATGCAAAGTGCTGTGGTTGCTTCCCCCATGTCTGGAATTGGCTTAAGCAGTTTTGCTGAAATTAGTAATGAACCTGCAGGGCTTTGACTTCTGGTAGGCTTAAAACATGCTGATCAATGATGCTGTTTTGTGACTAGGGTTGTAAAGAACAGTGTGGCAGTTTGCACTAGTTTTGAACTTTGTATCAGTGAGACTGAGGGTTTGCATGGAGTGTTGGTGAGAAATTGGGTGGTCTCTGCTGTTGAGAATTGCAGCACAGATATTCCTAAGTAACCAGCAGGGTATAAGCAAGCTCAGAAGGGAATTCAGGGCTGGGGATATAGCTCAGTTGGCAGAGTGCTTGCCTCGCAAGCATAAGGTGCTGTGTTCAATCCGTTAGCACCGCAAAAAAAGAAGGGAATCTGCTTTGCTCTTCTTGTTTGTCAGCTGTTCTATTCCAACACTTATGGTTCCAGGTGCAAAAGAAAAGGTATCTGCAGCTTAACACTTATAAAATATTGATGTTTGGAGCTTTAACTGGGCTCATCAGATTCCATGCAAGGTAGCCTTAATAGACATGTCTACTTGAATGATGTTGCTAATTGGAATTCTTTACATGAGAAGAACTATAAATTGCTAAGCTTTTGCCAGTTAGAGAACTGTGAGGGTGGCCAACACCACTTTGGCAGTCAAGGGATAGCCAAGGAATGTGCACATATGCTTATGTAAATGGGCCCAAAATGTTCATTAACGTATGAGTAGAAAAATGTTCATTAAAGTATGAGTAGAAAATACTTATTATTGGAAGGGAAGAAGGCTTAAGCTGGATGCCTTTTTTTGTTTCTCACTTTCTGTACCCTTAATACCCAGTAAAACTTGGAAACCTCAAAATTTAAGTGAATGTAAATCTGGAGTGTGGCTCTCTGAGTCTCAGGAAAGCTTATTTGATAACCAGGAAAACGGAATGTAGTTTCTTAAAATTTATAAGGCTTACAAGCATTTATTAAGTTTAATTTTCAACTTAAAAGTATTGTTTATTTATTTATTTATTTATTTGTACCAGGGATAGAACCAAGGGTGTTTAACCACTGAGGCACATCCCAGCCCTTTTTCTTTTCTCTTGAGACAGGATCTTAACTGAGTTACTCAGGGCTTCAATAAATTGCTGAGACTTGCTTTAGACTCCTGATCCTCCTTCCTCAGTCTCCTGAGTCTCTGGGATTATAGGCATGGGGCACTGTGTCTGGCTGCAAGTCAAAAACATTTGTAGTCTGGGGGCCTCGAAGTTTGCATGAGACCTAAGCCTAACAAATGATAGAGGAGGACCTGGCTTTAGGTGTCATAGTCTGCAGTGAACATTCTTCGTCAATTTGACTAATTTTGTAGAAATTTGTGTTTATGATGATAGGAATGTGTGCATGTGCAGAAATACAATATTTTGGATGAGTAAGCTAGTTTATAAAAATATTCATTTCTTCTTCCTTCACAGATAAGTAAATGACAAAAATATCTTAAAACCAGAACCAGTAAAACTTCTAGTAGCTGAAAGTTACTGAGTGATACAGTTAAGTTGACAAAACAATATCCAAAACAATCACACTTTATAAGGGGTATACACAGAAAAGCGAAATTATAGATACTAGAATATCAAATATAATGAACAGGAGTGTTCCTTGGCAAATTTATTCCTATTAATTGGCCAAACTGTGTTTGTATCAGTTGGGTCAGTTAGGAATTTGAGCTTCCTCTATTAAACAAAGTAGTATTCAATATCTGTTTTCACCCTGCAATAAAAACCAAAGCTGCTTTCTAAAGAGAATGCTAAAAAACAGGCTACTATAAACAAGACAAAATTTACTAGTGCATGGAGTGATATATTTGAATATGAAACAGACATGAAACTCCAACCAAGAAGTTGTAATGAATACAACTTTCCTTTTACCCATCAAGAGGGACTCTTTAAAGTCATAGATGTGTTCAAAGAAAGACCAATATATTAATAGAATATAAATTGAGCATAAACACACAGCAGTCAGTGGAGATGAAGCAAAGTCCTACTGATTCACAATTCTAGAATAGAATTCCTTCCTGAGATTTGATATAAATCTCAGGTGCATGATATAAATGTCTCCCAATGGCAGGGTGGAGGAGGTGCTCCTGACCTATGAACTAAAGGAGAAACAGGCTATGACTCTCAAGAATCAGAGTGTGTATGAGTGTGTGTATTGTTTTGTTATCCTTTAATTCTTAAATAGTCCCCCAATTCTCATGTGTTCAAGGCTTGTTTCTGAAGGCAGCAGTGTTCAGAAGGGGAGGGGCATGTGGAAGGTGAATGCATCTGGAGGACTCTAACTTTATCAGTGGATTAATCTACTGAAGTATGCATAATTTAAGAGCTGTTGGAAGGATGTGGAAACTTTGAGTTGGTGCCTAGTTGGTGAGGAAAGGTTCTGGATGGTGAGATTTTTGAAGCCTATATCTTGTACCTAGATCCTTTCCTCTCAATTTCAGCACTCCCCTGCCTCCCATTCTATTTTTCTTGATCATCTCTATCTTTCTGTATCTTCATCTCTGTATCTCTCTCTCCCTGTTTGCCAAGAGGGAGCTTCTTTGCTGTACCACATGCCCTCCACCATGATTTATGCCTTGCCATAGGCTCAAACCAGTGGGGCCAAGTGACCATAGATTGAAACCTCTGAAACTGAGAACCAAAATAAATAAAGCATTCCTCTAAGTTATTTTACCCAAATATATGGTCATAGTGACAGAATGCTTGCTAACACATAAATATGTGTGTACACACACAGACATATATATGTATCAATACATTTATATCATTATCAATATCTATCTATCTATCATCTATATAAATTTACCATGAGAATTTGCTCATGCAATTATGGGGTCTAAGCAGTACCATGATCATCTGAATTTTCTGGAAGCTGGTAACCCATGAAATACTCTAGCACAGCTCATTCTTATTATTTAAATGTGTACCACTGAGGCAACCAAGGTATATTTCTAAAGCAAGAGAAAATGAGTTGAAGTGTCCCAGTTTAAGCAGTAAAACAGGAAAAGGAAGAAGGAAGGAAGAAGGAAGTGAAAGAAGGAAGAAGGAAGAAGGAAAAAAGAAAGAAGAAGAAAAAGAAGAAGAGAATGAGGAGGAGAAGGAGGAGGAGGAGGAGAGGAGGAGAAGAAGAAGGAGGAGGAGGAAGAGAATAATTTCACCTTATTTGTTTGTTCTTTACAGGCCCTCTGTGGATTGGATAATGTCCAACAACACTGGGGAAAGAAATCTACTTTCCTGAATCCACAGAAAATACCCTTGCAGATATAATGTTTAATCTGAGTACCCAATACCTTAAAAATTCACACATAAAATTAAGAACCATGTGGTTATCTAAATATGGATAGATACAAAATGATTGCAAATGTATACATATATACACACACATATATATATTTGGGTTATTGCTCATATACATATTTCCTAGTTCTTTTGACAGCTAGTGCCCAGAAAAAAATGAAATCTTAGTATCCATGAGTACACTTATCATGCAAATCTTAATTTTCAAAACTGTACTCGAATAAAAACACATCAAAATTTATTCAATCAAAATACAGTATTAAACAAATTTAGTTAAATTTCTAGTTGGCTTTTATGTACATTTCATGAATCAGGATAGTTACAATTCTGCTCAATAGAATAAAACCACTCAACAGGTAATGGCAGAATAGTGGGTTTTATAAGGGAAGTAAAAGGAAGAAATGAAAAAAAGTATTTGATTGTTTAGTAAGTTTGCAGGTTGCCATTTTGTAAAGTTTAAAACATAGCAGATTTTCTTCTTACACTGGGTCAGACAAATTGGAATTACTTCTTTCTAGGAAGATTTTGTCTGTTTGGGATTTATCTACTTCCTTGATGCTTCAGTCTGATGATTTAGCATTTAACATGATTGACTCCATTTTAATTTGATCTGGTCAATTGGGGTCAAGTGCAGGAGCTCAGTCCAAAACAATGGCCTTCCACAACTTTTGTTTAATACTAATAAAATGTGCTGACTCTAAGGGAAGAATACAAGAAGGGCCAATGCCAAAGAAGGGGCTGAAACTAGAGACAAAAATTATTTAAAACTATGTTGTGTTTCAAAACTCACTGTATTTTCAAACAAAAAGAATTTTAAATATTTTAATTCCTAAGGCGTTTATAAGTAAAACAGAGCAGAGGGTTGTATTTAATGCTTAGTTGGTAATAGCAACTTTTGTATAGGAGAGTCTGAAATTGAATATTGCATTAGGAACATTAGAGAACTGTTTCACTTTCACTAAATGACTATTGACATCCTGGTGTTGAAGGTCTCTGAAGGTACTAATAGATACTACTTAGAGTCAACGTAAGAGAAATCTATGAAGTAGTTTACCTTTGTATTATACATTAAGAATGTCAGGAAAATACACAGATGAATGGCATGTCTTATCACAGTCACTTGTGAAATCTTAAAAAGGTTGGAGAGCAAAAATATTTAATAGTCTACATTGTTCTTACTTTTATTTATACTCTCAAAAGATGTTCCATCTGACATCTCATCACTGTTATTTTTTCTCTTAAAACTGTAAACCTCGTTTTAAATGAGAACTCTTCTTAAATTAGTAGCTAAACATAGATATAAATTTGAACAGATGGTAAAATGCAAAGACACTCATTGCGTCCTTAGTTTAAAAAGGTCTATCTATTGCATGATGTGAGAGTCAATTTTATCCTTTCACCACCAGCTCAATTAGATGTAGACAGTATGCAGCACAAAAATATTATATTTTTTTAAATGAGAATTTAACCAAAATGTCTTGCAAAGTCCTTTCCTTTTGTTTTTCTAGCAGATATAATTGGTATTTCAGCAATATGCATTTGGTGACTCAAGTCTGGGAATAAGATGCAACAGAAGATATCACCTTGGAGGTTACTTTCTGGAATATTAATCATACAGATCACCCAAATACTAGTTTGAGAATTTATCTATTAACTCCAAATCTCAAGAAATGATATGACTTTTCTCAGTAACTTTATGACTATTCTCAAAGTCTGTTTATCTTTTCTTTTACTGCCCAGTCCTACTATCACACTTTCTTCCCCTGAAATATGATCATGATCCTAAGTATCCTAATGGTCTGGTTATTGAGGTCCCTGCTTTACACCTAACATCCCTTCCCTGCACTAGGACACAAAATTTCAGAATACAAAAATGCTTATCTTATTGGTACATTCCCTGGGTAAGGGTTTTCATATTAAAAAAAAAAAAAAAAACAAATACCACTATTTCTACTTTAAAAAAAGGAAGAAATACAAGCCAGCATTTTAATTTCATCAAAACATGCAGAAAACCATAACTGTAGAGTGCAATGTTTAATTCTGAAATATTTTGTCCTGTATTAACCTTTATTAGGATGCTCTTTGTTAGTGCCTCATATTATCATGTCCAATAATATATATATTTGTTTGACTTTGAACAATCCAATTTGGTCTCTTTTGTTTGTATAACAAAGAGAATCTCCTGGCATTCCTGGTTTCTAATTTTAAAGTTCAGCATTTCATTTGCATTTTTACTGAGGTTATCCTACGGTTTAAATTTACCTTAAAAAACACTTTGAGTTACTTTTGTTTTGCTGCTACAACTGCTGTGTCTTGTATCCACTGGCATTGATTTTCCATAGATGAACACCTGCATGCTACCTGACTTAGAGAATGAATTTATTGTTTCCATTGCCTCACTGGTAACCAAAATTTCACACATAATAATTTTTTTGGCCCTTAAAACAATCAGCCTCCAATAAAAAAAGCCTATTCCTTCTACAAAGCTAGTTTTCATTTTAAAATAAATGTATTCCTCCATAGTAAGCTTCATTTACTAAGTAAGCCCTAACCAAATTTTAAGTAAGCAAATGTTATGTACTCTCATCTCTTTGAGCATGTTTCTCCCCTGTCTCTTATCTAAGTAAGACTTCAACTACATAAAACCCTTTTAACTCTTCAAAACTCATTTGAGTCCATAAAATTGTTTGCATCTACAACTTTTCCAAGTATCAAAGCTTTCATGTTCTTATTGCAAACATTTCAAACCAGTTCTTTCTAAATTAGGTGAGGATAAACAATATTAATTTACTTAGAGGTAGTTTAACGGTTTGTTAACCTCAATTTATTTTCATTTACATAGTTTCAGAAGTTTAGAAATTCTCTAGAAAATCAAAATGGAAATTTTCACAGTGAAAGAAAAGACATATCCCAGGAAGGTACGTGTCCACCACTTACAGGGTCATATAAACACAGCCCTTAGAATCATCTGATTCACACCATGTGGCTCGGTTTTACCACTCCTTGGTGTCTATAATGAAGAATTAAAGTCATCAGATGACAGTAACACATACAAACACACAACTGTCAAACTATGGACCTGCCTAGGTATCCATCAACAGATGAATGGTTAAAGAAAATGTGGTATGTATTCACAAAGGAGTTTTATACAGCCATTAAAAAAAAAGATGAAATCATGTAATTTGGAGGAAAATGATAGAACTTGAAACCACCATGTCAATCCAAAGCAGCTAAACTCAGAATGTACAGCTGCATGTTTTCTCCTAAAGTGGAAGACAGACAGGAAAAAGGAAAAGAAAGATGGGGTCGGGTTCCCTTGAAAATTAAAGGGAGACCAGTGGGGCAGGGGAAAGGGACCAGAAAGGGGTGAGAGAGGAGGGGAAGAGGGACCACAGCGGAATGATACTGGCTACATTCTGCTGTTGCACTGTGTGCATGCACAAACATGCTACAACAAATGTCACCATCATGCACAACTACAGTGCACCAAAAACGACAGAAAGAGGGTGGGGGGAAGGATTTGTGAGTTCTCTGATTAAAAAAAAATAATAATCTGCTTCAACATCTGAGTTTTCTAAATGGAAAAGCTTGTGCCCCAGAGATCAGGGTTATCCATCATGTAACCTACAGTGCCACGTAGTCTCCCTTAAGGTATTCCTGTGTTTCATTTCACTCCTTACCTCTGAACCCACAGATTCCCTAAACTCTTTTACATACCAAATCTTAATAGTAATGTTTCTAGATTTTCATGACAAGAAACTGTGTGTAGAGCGAGTTTTTAAGGAAAGCGTTATGAGTAGTTTTACGTTCCGGGAGTACCTGGGATTTATATTGCATCTAACTAAATATCAAACAACAGATATTCTTAGCATTCATAACATCCCTAAATAAGTTGAGGACCATTTTTATGTCCATTTCATGGAGGAATAAAGTTGCTTACAATCTTGTGGCCTATTTATCCCTCATATTAAATTTCTTTTGTCTAAAATTAAGTCAGGTTTGCCTTTGTGGAGATAAGAAAAGTTAAATTTAGACTTTGTATACAATGCTATATTCAAAAGAAATTACATATTATATTCAGAAAATAATTTAAAATTCATGTTCTAATTATTTTTCTGCATATGCTTTAAAGCTAGTTGCTACATACACTTAAACAAATTAAAAATTATTCAAGTGGCATATACATTGTAAATGAATATCTCATTTAAGAATCAAATAAAAAACACATTCAAAAATGCAGTTAAGGACTGGAAGGAAAAAGCTGTAGTTTTCACCTGCAGATCTACAGCAGGAGTTGCAGAGTAGGGATTATCCAATTCTTCACTTATTTTTTGAGTTGTATCTCTTATCTACTCGGTAATTAGATCCAAAAAGGAAAAAGATAGCAAGATCCAAAGCAAAAATAGTACTTTGTTCCATTTTGCCTCCAACTCTTCTTATTTCCAGAAGTTTTACCTGGGAGTAAGTAGCACGGACAGTTTGAGTTCTACTTCTGCTCCACCTAGTCCCCCTGCAATTCTGTGACGAGTCCAAAAGCAGGGGAAGGTATGGTAGGAGTACAGCAGGGAGTTGAATAACGTCAATTAGTAATAACTCAGCAGTAAATTCCTAGAAATACTCTGCACAAGCCCGCAAAGTCTGACGCTGGGAAAGTCCCCAAACAAGGACCTTTAAAGCAAGGGAGAGTTGGGACGCCACAGTCGCCCCATTTATTGGTGTGTGTGTATCCGGGATCCGGGGTTGTTTGATTTTAGTACTGGGGATTGAACCCAGAGGCCCTTAACCATTGACCCACATCCCCAGCCCTTTTCATTTCTGCCTCTACTTTTATTTTGAGACAGGGTCTCACTAAATTGCTTAGGGCCTCACCAAATTGCCAGGCTGACTTTGAATCTGCCATCCTCCTGGCTCAGTCTCCTGAGCGGAGTCCGCTGGGATTACAGGCTTGCACCACCACCCGACAGGGGCTCTGGATTTTTAACTGGGGAAAGTGGAATGAATTTGCTCCAATGAGGGAAGGGAGGCGAGGGGACGTCTGAGCTCGGCCACCACAGCGCGCCGGCTCTGCAGGGCAGACTCGGATCTTCTGCCGCGGAGATTTCTTCCGCCTTCGGGAGCCGACTGAGCACCACAGAGAGCAAGAAGGTCGGGCGTGGAGGGCCGGGGTCCCTGGCGGCGGGTGGGAGCCCGGACGGGGCGTGAGCTGCAAGGACGGCGGCGACTCGACTTCCTCGGTCGTCCCCGATGCCAGGCGGCAGGGCCAGCGCGGCGGACTAAGCGTGGAAAGGCGCCTTGCCGGCCGGCTCAGCCTCCAGGACCAGCGCTCAGGAAATGCCTGGTCCGCGAGGAGCCACCCACGTCGGAGGGCCCCGCGACCCTGGCTGGGTCTGTGGCACTCAGCAGCCAGGGAGCGGCGCCCGACTGCCACACAGCCACCTGCCCAGAAGGCAGCGAGAAAGGCACCCGGCGCTCAGGACCTGGATCACCTCCGGGAACAGACTCCCAACCCTGAGGATGAGCGTTTCCAAAGGCTACGTGAGTGACCAGAGGGGAAGGGGGCTTTATAAATGTATAGCTAGTCTTTTATTTGTTCTCCCAGATGTAGATTATTCAGTAGTTCATTAATATAACACTATAATCAAATAAAATAATATGCACGGGTTATGATTTTGAAAAATGTTTAAGAAATATAAATATAAATGGACCTTTGAGATGAACACATTTTCAGAACAATTTCTTACCTTTAAGTCATATTTAGGTCACTGTGTTTTTCACATTATTCACAATTTTTATAATTTGAAATGGGACAAATCAATATCTATTTTAAATTCATTGGTTTATAAAATAGTTGACATGACTTGAAGGAAAATCTTGTGAGGACTATGGGTGCATTGTTGTAAAAAGCAACTTCCTGAGCTTGGGAAAAAATAGCTATTTTAAAGTAGGAAAAACAGGTTTGTTGAAATTATAACGGATGACATATCTCTTTTAATATGTTCTGGTTAAATACCTAGTTGGTTTTTTGTTTGTTGCTGAGGATGATTATAAACACTGGTTTTGGTAGCAATGGTGGTGGGAGGAAATTCATGAAACAAGGAGAACAGCCTTGAAGACCTCAGTAGGGTATGGTTAATAGAAACATCCTTGAAGGAAGCATATGACACTCCTAAGAGAAAAATATTGAGCCGGCATGGAATGCATTACTCCTGAAAAGTAAAGATACAATTATTTTTCCCTGTGTTGGAATGGGTGAGGGTAGATTACATTTAAAGATGAGCATGGACATTTTTAGGATGTGGGTGTGAATTGTTGACTTGATTGGATTAGGAGATGTCTAAGATTAAGGCTTCTGGGTATGTCTATGAGGGTCTCTGTAGGAATGATTCACTTGTGGAAAAACAAACTGAGGGGGAGATTCACTCTAAATGTGGGCAGTGCAGTCCAACAGGTTGGGGTCCTGGATGGGACACAAAGGTAGAAGGACAAAAAGGTGGAAGCAGCAGCAGATACAAGCTCAGTTCATCTTGAGTGGGTGACCTCTGAGGACTTCAGACTCCAGTTCCTTCAGGGTCCCAAAGTAGACTGACTGGAGACTTTCCAGGGAGAGTCCAGGCCTTTGGTCCTGGACTGGGGTTGCATACTTGTTCCCTACTACTCTGAAGCTCAGCTTCTTGGATGGAGCAGTTACTGGTACCTCCAACACTCTAGCCTGCAGATGGCTGTTGTGGGACTATCCAGTTTCTGGTCCTGTAAGCCAATCTAATCAATCCCCTTTTTATAATCATACTTTCATATATATTGTCTTGGTTCTGTTCTTCTAGAGAACCCTGGCTAATACCGAGTGCAATTCCTTGCAACAGGCTCATGTAAAACCCAAATTCTATTTTTGTTTTTGATAGATCGGTAAGAATGATCAAGTATTTTTTGTTACTATTACACTGCTATTGTTATTATTTTCAGGATATGGGAGATGATATGATTAAAAGCATCGATTGGGGAAAAAAACCAACTTTGTGAGTGGTAAATTCCCAGTTCAGAAGAAAACATTTTATGTTACTCCTTTACTTAGGGGAGTACGACATGAAGCAATTAAAGCAACTAGAGAAAAAAATCCTAAAGTATTTACATTCCAAAACACCAGATAAAATTGCTATATGATATTTTGGGTAACTACATAGTTTTTTGTTAAATATATAGATACATGTTTGCATCTGTTGAACCCTTTATATAACTCTATGCTTTTGATATTTTGTGTTACTTTATAATTTCAAGCATATATATACATATTCTTAAGACTATGTATAATTATATGACTACATATATCAATATGTCTCACTTAAATTTATGGTTATATTTTTAATTTAAAACATTTGTAGGCTTGCTTGAAACAAACATTTACCCTAATGTTTCTATCAAGAAAACAAGAAACATTCTTTTTGTAGGTAATTTTTCAAAAGGTTTATTTTTCTTTTGATAAGCCTTTGTTCATTTAATAACTTTATTACCTTCCCACCAGACCAGACATCATTTTAAATGCTTTATACTAACATCTCTGAACTTGCAGAAATTGCAGTTTTTAAAGGAAAATCAAGTTGGTAACAGTGAGTAGGAGGCAGGACTGAAACATAGAAGGAGGTGAAAGAATATCTGAGGAGAAAAATGCCAGGCGGGGTAAAGAGTCAAACGTAGTGGTTAATCAGTATTGTCACCTAGATTGGATTGGGAGAAGTCTAGGTCTGGGAGACTTCTGGTGTGTCTGTGAGGGTGTGCCCAGACAACAGTGTGTGGAACAGCAAACTGAGCGGGGAGACCTGACCTGAATGTGGGCAGCAGTGTCCAAAAGGCTGGGGCCAGGAAGGACCAAAAGGGAGGAGGAGGAAGCTTCAGTGGAACCAACAGGATTCCTCCTGAGTGGGTAAATCTGTTACCACGGCCATCATGCATGGATTGGATTCCAGTTTCTTCACTCTTCCAGCCTGAGTTCTTGTGGCTGTTCTCCAGGAACTCTATGGACCCAAATTCTCAAGTCTGGGGCTGCCTCACTGGTACCTCTTCTTCTGAGACTCCAGCTTCTTGTACTGAGCATCTATTGGTTCCTCCAGTTCTCCAGCATGAAGCTAAATATACCAATCTGGAACACATAAAGGATGGATTGATTAAGGATTTTGATATATGACTTTTGTGTCTATAAATGGTATTAATGCAGTTTAACTAGTTAAGTTATAAGGGGAGAGAGAATGGAGAGAGAAGGCCATCAAGGAATGAACCTGAAGTCATTCCACCTTAAGCTGTTAAGCAAAGAAACACCAGTGAAAACTGACAAGAAAAAGGGTTTTCAGTTTTATAAGTATGGATCGCTAGAATTATATCACAATATTTTTAAAATTTGGTGCTTTCCACTTCATATATATTCCTAAAAATAAATATGCGCTAATTAATATGATAAATTAATTTGAGGCACCATTTATTTATATATTATTTTTAATTTGTTAGATTAATTTCAATATCATAATAACAGTATTTATTTTTCTATTATTAATGATAATTACTATGATTTCTTAATATTACATACATGTAATAGCCCTAAATCTTAAAGGTGGACTAATTTTAGTGCTTTTATGTTAATGTTTTAATACATTAATGTAATTATATTTGGCATTTGTAATTAGTGTTACTTCATGTATGATATATGTAGTGATTTTATTCATAACTTTATTTTGGCTGGTACTGCAGTTCCACAGAACTACATTTCTGAAACTATTTTTTTCTTTGCTATTGTTCTATAGTTTTTCAAAATATAAAAAGAAAAAATATCACTACAAATATTACTGCAACAAGTACTACCTGCATGAACTGTGCTATTTTAAATTTTGGATGAGTGGTTCATGAATTTCTACAATAAACATATCTACATTCATCAACAAAAGGATCATTAATTCATTTTATGCTTACAGCATAAATGCTTACAGCAGATGGCAAATAGAAGTTTGACTTAGTCATTTTACAGATTTTACTGGCACTGTTCCTTCAGTATATCATTGTTTCAAGAATGTGAAAAACAACCTAGAAAGATATCAAACAGATTCTAGAGAACATGCTGAATGTCCTATAATACAGATGTGTGTGTATAAATGAATGTAGGTAGGAATGTATTTATATACAGGTGCACATGTGCATGCATATGCATATGTATGTGTCACATTTTAAGATTACATGTATTGTCTGTCACACTTGCTGATGTGATTATGTGATTGACCTAATGTTCTAATGTAGATTGTTTACCACTTGCAAACCACTGTCAATGACTGTTAGAAGAGAGGTAAAAAGAACCCTTTTCCATACTCTAGGAATGCACAAACTTCCATTGTGCTTTAGTATATTTTCCCCATCTACTCATTAATGAACAATGTTCCACAATTTAAGTTATGTTATCTTTAATGAATCTCTGTAGAATATGTAAGTCACCTGTATGTAATGACATATTGCTCAATTATATAGACACGTATTTTTAAAAATGGACTTGATTTGCCTTGCTAGTTTTTAATTATTACTCCAGATGGATGTTTCCTTTTTTACTTTCTTTTGTTCACATCGTTTACACTTCAGCTCTTTTCCCCTTTGAGACCAATTGGAACTTTATTTCTTAAATGATTAGAAATTTTTCTTTTCTTTTTTTTCAATTATCTCAAGAGGACAAAAATACAAAACAAAACAAAACAAACAAATCAAAGCAAAACTACATGAGTGTGCCTTACGAGTCATAAATTTTGACCCTGTGCCTAACAGAAGAGAAAGTAGACCCAAATCTCCATCATGTCAGATTAGGAATCAAACTAAAAAGCTTCTTCACAGCAAAGGAAACAATCAAGAACATGAAGAGAGAGTCCACAGAATGGGAGAAAATCTTTACCACATGCAACTTACATAGAGCATTTATCTCCAGGATATATAAATAACTCAAAAGACTCAACACCCAAACAACAAATAACTCAATCAATGAATGGGCACAGGAACTGAACAGACACTTTGTAGAAATACAGTCAATCAACAAAAATATGAAAAAATGTTCAACATCTCTAGAAATTAGAGAAATGCAAATTAAAACTACACTGAGATTTCATGTCTTTCAAGTCAGAATGGCAATTATCAAGAATGCAAGCAACAATAAATATTGGCAATGATGTGGGGAAGAAGGTACACTCATGCATTGCCGATGGGACTGCAAATTGGTGCAATCACTCTGGAAAACAGTGTGGAGATTTCTAAGAAAACTTTAAATGCAACCATCATTTGACCCAGCCATCCCACTCCATACCCAAAGGACTTAAAATCAGCATACTGCAGTGACACAGCCACATCAATGTTTATAGCAACTCAATTCATAATAGCTTAAGTATGAAGCCAACCTAGGTGCCCTTCAATAGATGAGTGGATAAAGAAAGTGTACATTTACACAATGGAATATTACTCAGTCTTAAAGAAGAATGAAATTATGGCATTTGCCAGTAAATGGATGGGGCTATAGAATATCATGCTAAGCAAAATAAGCTAATTCCAAGGAACCAAAGCGGAAGCTAATTCACAATAACGGTTTGGGGGCTAGGACAGAATAGAGGTGCTTTGAATTAGACAGGGGGGAGTGAAGGGAGGGGAGGGACTGTGAGGGTAGAAAGGATAATAGAGTGATCAGACATTATTACCACATGTGCATATATGATTACATAATTGGATAATTCTATATCAAGTACAACCAGAAAAATGAGAAGATATTCTACATTCATGTTTGATATGTCAAAATGCATTCTATTGTGATGTATGACTAAGTAGAACAAATAAAAAGAATAGTTCTTAAAAAGAAGGAATAAATTTTACTCTTTTATCTTTTCTCTTGAATGTATACAAACATTGGATAAGAATGTGAAGGGTAAACATAACCAGCTAGGAAACCCAGTGAGGAGGGCAGAGCCAGCTATCCACCACTGCATGGCCTACATACCCTGAGAAGCACACACCCAGGCAGTATTAAAGGTTTCAAGATTTTATTAGTGAAAAAGCCTTGTTTAAAGGAAAATGACAAGAGTGCAGGATCAAGTTGGGTAGGTATGAGAAGACAATAGAAGCCCGACCTTCAGTAAAGTTAGAAAAGTTGGGTGAAAGCATCTTACAAAGACGTTTGAGGAAGGTTTCAGGATGTCCTTAAAGTAAATTCAAACTTTGGGGGAGCCCTGATACAAGGTCTAAATTAATACAGCTGATGCATTCAGTCATTTGCTGGGATGGAACCATGGAAGGAAAATCTGGGCACAAATGTGGGGAATGGTTGCACAATGCAGTGCCTGAGGTCCTTCATTGATTACAGTCCCTTGGGTGTATGTTGGCTGCTGATGTCTCCTGGATGACATATGTGGAATATTATTTTAAAATATAAATGAATTTATACCATGTTGAGAGTCTGCATTTGGTTTTAAAAAACACATTGCATATAGAAAAATGGCTTTGCTTTCAAGAAAATCATCTAAAGTGAACTTATAATAAAAATTCAGGGTTTTCAAAATCAGTTTCCTAAGAAAGCAAGT
>NW_025920137.1:816710-856902 GCF_902686445.1 Sciurus carolinensis | reverse complement strand
CTGCTGCAGTCAGTGTCATCCTCCCTGTGGTGTCAGCTGACCCTGTGATTGGGGGACACAGATTCAAGTAGTAGGTGACTCACATCTCTGCATAGTGCTACGTTTAAACATCAGAGTCACCGACGAACAGCATGAAGGTGTGAAAAGCATGCAGGAAGCAGACCATGGAAGGACCCACAGGGGCAGGAGAGATGCAGCAGTGCAGAGGCACCCCCTCCTGCTCCATCCAGATCCACCTGGCAGGAGGCCCCCAGTTTCTGCTGCTCAGTACCAGTCAGAAAATGACCGCAAAGGCCCTCCAGCACTGACCTTGCAGGTGCGAGCAGATTCTAGCACAGAGCCCTGAATACTGGGACAGGTGGCATGCATGCAGCCAGTGCAGAAAGGCCATGCCCTTCTTGCCTGTTGCTGAGCAGCCCTGGCTTGACCGAGGCCTCATAGGGAACCAGCGTCCAGGAACCATGCCAGGACTGGCCCTAACCCAGGTTCCCTCAGGGCCTCTCGGGCATGGTCAGGGGACAGCAGGCTGCTGCCTGTGGGCCACATCCAGACACAGGCTGTGTTTTTCACCATCCACAGCTAAGAATGCCCCCCCCTTTTTTAATGGTGTGGGGGCCTTTCATTTGACACATTTGATGAAATTCCAATTTGGGGAATTGAGGACTGAGCTCAGTGGTAGAGTGCTTATCTAGCATGCACAAGGCCCGGGTCATCCCTAGTCCAGTAAGTAAATAAAAATGGCATCCACGAAAAGCTTTATTGGAACACAGCCAGGTCAACTCGTTTACATATTGTCAGTGGCTGTGTCATGACTTGGATGTGAAGTGTCCCCACAATACTCCTGTTAATGCAGACGTGTTGGAGGTGCCATGATTGGACTGTGACAGCTGTGACCTAATCCTTCCATCCTCATCCAATGGACTGACTGGACGATCACTGGGGTGGGTGGGGCCTGCCCAGAGGTGGGTCACAGATGTGTCCTGGAAGGGTGTGTCTTCCCATGGCCCCTTCTTCTCTGCTTCCTAACCCCATCAGGAGCTCAGTGGCTCTCCTTCATCACTCCCTTCTGCATGATTAGCCTCATCTTGGGTCCAGAGTGATGGAGTCAGCCTACCATGGACTGAGACCTCTGCAACCTGGGTCCAGGGAGGTGTTGGAGGGTTCCCTGCTGTACCTGGGTGTGAGGTGATGGAGGCAGTGAGGGTCCACACTGTGCCTGGGAGTGGGAGGTGGTGGAGGTGATGGAGTGTCCCCTGCTGTACTTGGGTGTGAGGTGATGGAGGCGGTGAGGGTCCATGCTGTGCCTGAGAGTGGGAGGTGGTGGAGGTGATGGAGTGTCCCCTGCTGTACCTGAATGTGAGGTGATGGAGGTGGTGAGGGTCCATGCTATGCCTGGGAGTGGGAGGTGGTAGAGGTGATGGAGTGTCTCCTGCTGTACCTGAATGTGAGGTGATGGAGGTGGTGAGGGTCCATGCTATGCCTGGGAGTGGGAGGTGGAAGCGATGGGGATGTCCCCTACAGTACCTGGGTGTGAGGTGATGGAGGTGGTGAGGGTCCACACTGTACCTGGGAGTGGGAGGTGGTGGAGGTGATGGAGGGTCCCTTGCTGTACCTGAATGTGAGGTGATGAAGGTGGTGAGGGTCCATGCTGTGCCTGGGAGTGGGAGGTGGTGGAGGTGATGGAGGGTCCCCTGCTGTACTTGGGTGTGAGGTGATGGACCCCTCTGCAACAGGGCAGTTTGCTTCCTCGAGACAGCAGAAGAACCTTCTCTCCAGTCTGCTACAGCACAGTAATCACAGGGTGGTGACTCCTCACCTTTGGCAGATAGAATAACCCAGTCTGGGTAGTGGAGTCCTATTATCTCTGTGTCCTCTCTTGTTTAGGAGCAAGTCACAAGTCCTGACTCCACGCCAGAAAGTGAGAGGGGTGTGGAGATCTGGGCCCATGGTAGAACTCTGTCCCCTGCCACAAGGACCTTCCACCAGGTGGTCTAGAAGCACTTCCTGGGGTCTCCGCTGGCACCTCTGGAGGGCATGTGGTTGCTGATGCTCTGACATCAGTCCAGGGAAGTTCATCTGGGGCTTCTGAGTGTCAGAACCGTGAGGAGTATTCCTGCTGCCTTAAGCCCCTGTTGCCATAGGAAGACAATAGTGTGGTTGTAGCTGATTTAGAATCAGGCTGGTGTTGGAGGCTTTTGAGCCTGAGGACAATTGGTGGGATTTCAGGAGATTTCAGTCTAACATACAAAGCAATGCTTCTTTCCACAAGGTCCCTGGAGCACCTGCCTTGCCCCTTGAGGGAGGCTGGCTCAGCATGGCACCACCAGAACCCAAGAGCCCTGCCACTAAAGGGCAGACCCAAGGTGGGACCAGTGGCCAAAGCCAAGAGTGGTTGTCCCACTTACAGTCTTTCCTATTGAATCTTTTTGACAGCAAAACATGGTCTGTCATTTAGCAAGATAGTCCAGTTGTCCTTCGGTGTAAGCGTATTTGATTAATCTCACAGGGAAAAAAAGATGAATGCTAGTCTGTACATTGTTTTGTTCTCTTTTTCCTCCTCTCTTTCTTTTTTTTTTTTTTTTCTTGCAGTGCTGGAGATGGACCTGGGCCTCGCCTGGGCTAGGCAAGTGCTCCACCTCAGAACTATGCCCCACTCCATCCACATACTGTAGTCTTTTGTCTGGTCCTTGCTGTGCCAGATATTTTGAGTAATTCTTCTTTCTGCAAACATGAGTTGACCCCACCAATGTGCCCCTGAGACCAACCACAGACATTAATTCCTTCTCTCAGAAGATGCTGGCAACTCCATAAATAAGACAAAAAAAAAACAGGTAATCTGATGAATAACTGTAATTGCAGACTGGGGTGAATCTGCAGAAAAGAAGTGAGGTTCTAGGGGTTGACTTAACAGAGGAACCTGGCCCAGGCTGAATCGCCAGGGCTTTCTGCTCCACGTGACCTTCCAGCCCAGAGCCAGCAATGGAGTGGGGCTGGCCAGCAGAAGGGGTGAGACACCCAGGGTCCCTGGTGGAGGTGACAGCATGTGCAGAGGCCACAGACAGATGGGTCATCCTTTGGAGGTCATGGGAACTGGGGTAGTGGGCAAGGGGACCCTGCAGAGGTAGGGAGGGCCTTAGAGAGCTCTGGGTTGTGGTGACAGCCTAAGAAGCAACCAGGGTTAGAAAGAGGGGGCCCCCCCGGGATCCTGGAGGACAGCCTGGCCACCTGCAGAGGCTGCTGAGCCCTTCCCAGGCAGCACCCCTGCAGCACCTGGGCAGGTGTTCAGAGTGGCCCTGAAGCATGCTGTGCCCGTCCCAGCCCAACAGGGCTGCTGGCCTGCACAGTGATCAGGTCCAGTCCTGCTGCAGTTGTGGTTGCCCTCGGCTTCCTCATGCACACTGGGCATTCCCTGAAGGATACCTCCTCCTTGGAAGGAGGCAGCATTGCCCTCGCTGAAGGGGAAGACCACCTGTTTTCTAAGGCACATGGTTCTTAGCCACACAGGACACATCTGCTCACGGCGGGAGAGATCACAGGGCTGCTCTGCGCCTCCCCACAAGTCTGGTGTGACCTGCCATCCACTCGAGGGGCAGTCTTGTCCCACTGAATGTCTGTCTGTTGTTATGATGGTGCATTTTTTACTCTGGACTGAAGTATCTCAGGAGGGTGCTGTGCACAGTGAACCAGATCCCATGGTTCTTTGTAGAGAGGTACCTGTCACCTAGAGCCACCTTTCTCTGGAAGCCCTGGCTGTGTGTGTGAATAAAATGACCATGTGGTGTTCCCGAGTCCCCTGAGAAGCATCTGGTTGTGGGGGTTGGTGCCCGCTAAGTTCTTGCACTTGGGGAATTCACTTCTTTCCCATCATAGAGCTGTTGGAGATGAAGTGAGATCACAAGGCACAGGGGCACTAGCTCCTTGGAGCTCACTGAGGACTCGATTGCTCCTATGGCTGTCACTGGCTGCTCCATGTATCATCTCCTGGGTGTCTTTACAGCAGTCACTTGCCCAACAGCTTGCACGCCAGTGCGTGTCCCAGGTACTGGGAGGTGTCATGGTGCAGCAGAGAGCAGGGAGCCACTGTCACAGACAAGCATGGACACAGGGCTGGGGCCAAGAGGACACTGTGACAGCACTGAGACCCTCTGTGGGTGCACGACCAGAAAGAGGGCCTGAGGGTCTGGGTGCGCAACTTCCCTGGGACTTAGGATCTGGAAGGGCATGGGGTTGCCCGGTGCTCGCTCAGATTCCCGGGGCCCCAACTTAAGCACCTGACAGGTGTGTGCTCCTTAAGGGAAACCTGAGGAGAGGCTGGTCAAGTCTGTGTCTCAGGTCAGAGGGCGGGGCTCCCCGGAGGCTCCCAGCACCTTATAAGGCAGCCATCTGTGTCCCCAGTGCAAACCCAGATGGTGACTTTCCCTTCCACCTCTGGAGAAGAGGGTCAAGCTGGGGACTGTCCTACTTCCCTGGCTTGCTTGGGGCACTCCACACTCACCCATGCTCCTTCTGCCTGCTACATCCACCTTCCTCTCTTCTCTCTGCTCTAACTTTGGGGGTTTATGAAAGAGTAGGAATCTGTACAATAAAGTCAGCCTTCTGCAAACCGTCCAGTCTGCCCTATGGTCTAATTCCAATGACAGCCTCTGGTTGGAAGGTGCCCCTTTGAATGCCGTCAAGTGTCCTGGGTTTATCTCTCCCCTGTTTGACTTCAAAAGGTCATTTGGATCTGCATTTCCATCCTGGGAGGCAGTTAGCATGGGTTGTGGTCCAGAGCACCAGGGTTTCAAATGTGGTGCCTCTGTGAACCAGCAGGAAGACCTCTGTGATTTTCTTGGTCTCTCTCTGCCTCTTCTGAGTAGTGGGGATGGTAACAGCACCCACCCCCTGGGGAGGACAGAAAGCACTAGGAGCCCTGCCTGGCACAGGGTCAGCCCTCAACAGATAAATGCTCACCATCTTGTCTTCTGGGGAGAAGTTCTGGGTCAAGCAGGAGCAGCAACCCGGGACAATCCTGCTGCATTCCCACTCACCACTTATTTCTTCAATTCACATTAAAAAGCAATTGGATTTTAGAGATGACCTATTTGATTTGATATATGTAACTGCTCAGTCCTGGGCCTTGGAAGTCTTGCGCTTTAAGCAACATATGGTCAAACTAGCCCTGAGGCTGGTCTGTGACCAGGTGGAGTTCCAGGGTCTGTTCTGCCAAGGCCATGGCCCCAGCTGGCTATCCAGGGTGTTGTGAATTTCTCCTCCTTTATTGGAGGGGCTTCTTGACATTGCCCTGGGAGGGAGCGCAGGGTTGGCAGTGGGACTGCAGACTCTGCCCAGCAGTCAGGTACTTTGAAGTAGTCACGAGACAGCATGTTTCTGGATCCTCGCACTTCTGATGGAGTGGGCCTGGCATGATTCCTACCATGTGGGCAGGACAGTTCAGGATCCCGGCTGTCTGTCCAGCCTGGGGGTGGGCAGAGCTGGGCAGAGCTGCTTCCTGGCATGGTAGTTCCCAGGCACAGCTGCCAATGGTCCTCTGTGCTTTTCCTGAGCTGGTGCATCTGTATGAACTCTCAGGGCACGAGAATCTAAAGGGGTCCTAAGCTACACTTTCTTCAAGCAAAAGAATCAATAGACACCTTGCAGCCTAACTTGCTTACAATTCCAGTAGCCCGGGGACCCATCCTCACCATACGGGGGATTATCAGTGTTCACTTGTCGATGCAATACCCGGTTCCCAGCAGCTTCTTCTAAATCAGACCTCTGGCGATGCCACTTGAAACTGAGTGGCTCTTTGACAGCAATGCCATCTCCAGTCTGCCATAGAACACACCCTGCAGGACTCAGGGATTTCAGCTGGAGGACCCCTGAGAGCTGCAGATCCTTTTCTGTAGGCCAAGTTCAGATTTCCAAACACCTTGTTTAAAGTATTTTCCAGCATAATAAAAAAACATTGTGCCTTTCCCCTTCTCTTTGACCTTTCAGGCTTTACTTTTATTAAAAGAGGAGGGTGAAATATGCTGTTTCTTTCTGGGGGACAGTTGCATTTCTAAGTCCTGCCTGCTTCCTGTTTTCGGAGCCGGTCTGTCTGCCCCAGGTGGAGCAGATCCCAGAAACTTGTGTGCACGCTCACACACATGCCTCACAGATACCCATGAGTCCACACATGCTTCCCTGCCCCCTGAACACTGGACACTGGAGTGTATCACACACACACACACACACACACACACACACACACACACACTCCTGCTCCTTCGCTCTGTCCCAGGATTACCAAAGAGCCACAGAGGATTACTGGAATCACACAGCTGGCATCTGACCTGCTTTTGGAACCCAGACTGGAGGAGGGCAAGTCATCCCAAGGAGCACCAGGGCAGAGAGGAAGGTTCTGGTCAGGAGCAGGGAGGGGCCCAGGGAGGAAAGCGAGCTTGGAAGCTGGATTCTCCCCTTTGTCCTCTGGGGGCACAGCCAAGGGCAGTGAGTCTGTCTGATCTGTGAACTAGGAAGTGCCCTCAAGAAATCTGATCCCTTTGAGGAAAGGGTGGAGTTCTCTTGCATGGCCGGGGGTCCTGGGGATCCAGAAAGTGGAGGAAAGCCTGTGACCAGCAGGACCCTAATTCAACCTGCTTCACCAGCACCGGCACATGCTGTCCTGGGACTGGAACTCCAGAGGTTCCGACTACAGGTGAGGATTCCTGAAAAGGCTGATGTCGTCTCCGGATTCTCCCTCCTCGCCCCTCTTCTCAGCTTCACGCACAGAGCACAGGGTGCCTGTGCCCCAGAATTCCAAGCCATGTTACTGAGAGTCTCTGATGCACCAGTTGGGTCCCAGGTCCACTTGCCAGCTGGACGAGACCAGCCAGGTTTCCTCCTCCCAAGGGGAGTGGGGCAGCGGGTCATGGGTAGGGAGGTGCACACTGCTAGTGGACACATCCTGCCTGGTCAATCCTTGGCCATCCAGAGAGGATGAGGCTCAGCTCATTATGATCCTGGTGCCTTCCTGGGACAGCCGATGGTACGCCCTGCCCTGTCCTCTGCCCATCATGACCTTTCTGTGGCACACCCAGAGAACACATCTGTCCCCTCGTATCTCCATTTCCGTTTTCTGGAATTCCCTGCAGCCAGTGCATTTGTCTTCCCTACCGAAGGAGAAAAGTTCAGATGTCTAGCTCCTGGGTAAAGGTCAAGCCGAATTTGCTGGTAGCCTATTCCTTCCTGCCTCCCGGCCTCTGCTACATAAAGTGATGGACCTGGTGAAAGCTGGGGTCCTGCTGAGGCGGCCTGAGTGAACGATGATGACCCCGAGCACCCTTCTCCCGGTGCCCCAGGGCTGCCTGCTGAACACTGCACAAGGCCCCCTTCACGAGGAGGTCTATGTGATAACCAACCACAGCCTCAAGAGGTGGGTGAAGGCGCAGGGGGATTCCACCCCGGGCTGGGCAGAATCTGCCCTGGCAGTGGGGTTTCTCAAGGGGGTCTGTCTGCATCATGCCTTCTGAGCAGTGGCCCCGGGGTGCTCAGGGGAGCCTGCCAGTCTTCTGCCTTCTTCACCTGAAGTTCTTCCCACACGTGGCCATCCCTGCTCGGCCAGTCCCTGCAGTGTCTTCCCAAGCTGCCGGCCCCTCCCAGGATGCCGCCCAGGTTCTCCACCAGTCCAGACCTCATGTGCCAGCAGTGCGACCCGCTCCATCTCTCTGGTTATTTCCTCTCCCATTTGGCAGCATTTTCTGTTCAGGACTCAGACACCCCTTGCTCTGCTCCTCCAGGGCCCTGGCCTCTGTTCACCGATACCTTCCCCCAGGGCTGGTGGCACTCATATCAAGTGTTCCCTGGAGACAGGCTTGCTTTACAGGGTTTTGGAGAGCTTCTTTCTCAACAGAGGGAAGCACAAGACATGGCCTTCGGGGTGTGAGGCTCTGGAACTGCACATGGTAGACCCCAGGATCTTGTTGGCACAGGGGGCATCCAGAACTGCGTTACTGGGAGTTGAAAGGATTGTGCAGGTCTCAGTGCTGCAGGGTTCTTTGTCCCTTCAGAAGAAACTTTCCAGGTGTGTGATTAGAGGCCTTCCCAGGCAGAAGTCCTGAGCCCCACTCATGGGCAGATGTGTGCTGCCCATGTCTCTCTCAGCGTGGACGAAGGCTCCCACACACTGGGCCCATCTGTGCGTGAGTGGTCTCTGGCTGCTGCCCCTCCACCCACCACAGGACAGTGTAGCTCCAATGGGCTCTTGCTCCAGCAATGTCTAAAATATTTGCCGGCTGGCCCTTTAAAGAAAGTCTGGGCTGACCCTCTGTCAAGGTAGGTACCCATACATGCGCCTCCATGACCCCCTCGCTCCTTCTGCACACAGCCAGGAGAAAAAGTCTTTGGTAGCCTGGGCTACAGCAGGGAAAAAGAGTCAGACACCTGTCATGTGCAGAGGTGGGGCAGCATCCCACCTCTGTCTTCATGCCAGGAAAAGAGGCAGGTGGCACTGCTGAGGTGACTTCCCTGCCTGCAGCGCAGCACTGCTCTGCTCGGCCATGTGGGCTCCTGCTGAGCCTCAGGCCCCTTCTTCAAAGTGATGCCCCAGCAACCACTGCCCTCTCCACTCCCATGCAAAACCACCTTCCCTGCCAGCCCGGCAGCCGCCATCAGATTGGAACAGTGCTAGCCAGCAATCACATCCAGTGCAACGCCCGAGAGTCCCTGGGTTGTCACGTCATGACAGACATCGCTGCTTCTCCTGTGGAATCCACAATCTCCAGACCTCACTCACAGTTTGTTACTTTGAGCCCCATGTAGAGTGGTTGTCTGGTGATTAGAGACCCCAGTGTGTGACAGACACCTCTCTGGAAAGCAAATTTGTGCCTCTCTGTGAAGCTCACTCCATGAGACACCAGGAGGAAGCCTCTGGAGAGCACGCCAGAATTCCGTCCAGCACTCACGCTTACGGGTGGCTTCACAGTTGGTGTCACTGACCATCCTTATGATCTTTCTCTCTGGCCAACATTGTCTCCGTACATCACCTGTGGTTGGTTCGCACCAGGTAACAGCACAGGACCGTGTTGCCGAGGGTGGGGCAGCTGTCAACATCCTCCTGTGAGCCAGGCCACACGTCTCCTGTGCTCTGACTTATGCAGATTTCAGAGAGACCCCAAAAGAGATGCTTTTCAAATACTGCTGCAGATTCTTGCTCCAAACCCCAGGCAGCAATGGAGATGGTGACAACCGGCTATAGTGGTCAGGTGCCCTCAGCCGCAGACCTGCCCTGAGATGTGTGCCCAGGAAGACCAAGTGACCCGCTTCCTCTGAGGATGCCAAAGAGAAGGCTGCTTCACCAGCAGCTTCTTGCTTTTTCTGCTCAGAGGCATTTTACTAGGAAGAGGGGCAGGGCTGTGAGGGGTGGACTGGCTCCTGAGCTGTGGCTGGTGACGGCTGACCCAGAGCCAGCCTTGCGGGAGCTCTTCCAGGGCCTGGTTGGAACCTTGATGGCACAGTTGCACATTACTGTGTGAGTCTGCAGGACCCAGCATGGGGTTCCCCAGGGCTGCCGTTCCTCGACCCTGCAGCTCGGGTTCTGGCCAGTGAGTGCCAGCGTGCCTGTGGCCGTTCAAAAGCACAAAGCCAACCTTGGTAGGTTTCAGCTCTGGGTGCTTTGTGTCTTTCTGCATTGGATTTATGGAAAAGAGGGTAAGGGGTGCCCTTCCAGATGGCAAGGGCGAGGGCCTTTACAATACTATTTTGAGCTTTTAGATTCTTGAGACCCCAATAAAATTAACAATGCGGGTATTATTGATACCCCTTGGGCAAAAATTCCCTTTTCTTGGCAACAAATGGAATAATTTAGTAAGTACTATACCCAAGGTGCCACATACTTAATAAGTATTGTACTTTAATCTTTGAAAATCCAAAAATATTATTTGAAATCAGATTAATTAAAAGGCTATTCTTACTAAAATGGTGCATTTCCCATAGCCCTGTTTCACTAAGAGAAACAGGTTGGACTTAAATTCTGTCTGGAGGAGCTGCCCTACAAGGGTCTAGGCCTTTTTGCCATGGGCTGTTTAATTCTGACCCAGATGGAGGATGGGCACAGAACTCAGGGTCAGCAAGAGCTGAATCTCCTGGCATATTCCGGGGTAAGGAGGACCAGGCTTGGCAGGGAAGCAGCCTGAGCTTCTGAACCCACTGCTTCAGATGAGAGTGTGGGCGGGCAGCATCCAAGCCCTGCCACATGTCCCCCCTTGCCCTTTCTTCAGGGAACAGGCCTTCCTGATCCCTCCAGGCCAATGGCCACACTGTACCCCAGGAAGCTGCTCCCAGTACCCATCACTGCAAGCACCCCCTGTCCTCCACCCTGGCCAGCTCCCTTTCCCAAGACCTCTCCTCGGAGCATTGGAGGAGTTCTCCTGCCTCCCTGTGAGTCTCCAAGTACACACACTTGGAGGTGCCTTCAGTGTGGCAGAACACCAAGCAGCACAAGTGAGGGGCAGGGGACCACTCAGGACACCGAGGGAGCCACTCTAAGAGGGCCTGGCAAGAGCAAGGACTGTTCCTGGCATCCACAGGCCCACCCGACCTGCCGTTCCTTCCTTGGGTGCAAAACCCTACAAATCCCATTTCACCCAATGCCTAGAGTTGTGTCTCCATCACTTGCCCTCCAGGATCCCTGGCAGAGACGCTGCCATGTTGGTGTTGCTGGCACCCACTTCCTCTCCCAGAGGCTGGACCGAGGCCTGCCCCTGCCTGCTTGACCAAGCTGTCCTGGAGCGCCTGCCAGATGCAGGAAGCCCTGGGACTGGGCCACGAGAAAGCTCCGGCACCCTTGCTGGACACACCAGGGCAACAGGCCTCCTGCATCCCTCTGTCTGTGGAGCCTGGCCCTGAGCCACCAACTCAGCTCTCCCAGGCCTGGTGTCCTCATTCTGAACCAGACACTTGACCTCGACTTAGTGTTTCTTGACCACCTATTGGCCTAACTCCACCAGCATGAAGCCCTGGGGGTCCTGGGTTCACTCCTTGTGAACTCTCACTCCCTGAAGCCTCTGAGTTACATCTGCAAAACAGGGTGGCGATGGTAGTGCCTGCAGGTCGGGGTGCAGAGTGAACGTTGAGAGGCCCCCACAAGAGGACACTGCATTGGCTGCGGAGCTCACCGTCTCTAGCCTCCACTCCATGGCCAGGTTTCCGGAGACTGCTCTCCTCCTACGCACGCTTAATAGTGAAGAAAACAAGGCTATGAAAAGAGACTTCTAGATCAGAAAACTTACACTTTTTAAATTCTGGCTTTTCATAATTCCACTGCTGGGCAGAAATCTCTTGAAAAAATTACACTTGCCCTGGATTTTCTATATGGACTTTTCTTCAAGAAAACACAAAAGGAAGTATTCTTGGAATAGACTTGCCTCTGCTTCTTGCTCCAATAAAATGCATAGAGACCTGTGTGTTTCTACATGCATGTGTGTCCGCATGTGTACGTGTGTCTGTGTGTGCATACATGAGTGTGTATGTGTCTCTGCATGTGTGTATCTGTATGTATCTGTGTGTGCGTGTGTGAATGTGTGTCTCTGCATGAGCATGTAGGCATCTCTGTGTGTGCATATGTCTGTGTTTGTGCCTGTGTGTGCATGTTTGAACGTGTGTGTCTCTGCATGTGTGTGTGTGAGTGAGCTCCCTTGCACTTGGGCACATGTTTGGAATAGAGGGAGAATGGTGTCTTCACAGAGGACCTTTGGACTCCTAAGGTCGGAATGTCCTCATTTTCGGGCTGACTGCATGGGGCGGTGTAGTTAAGGCTGCTGCCCTTGAGAACCTGTCCAGCCAGTCTCTCCTGTGAAGGATCCCCTGACTGGTTTGCACGGTGCCTCGCCTGCTGCAGTCTCGGGAGTGCAGCGAGGCAGGAGGGGGTCCTCTGGGTCAGGAGTGCAGCAGGCCAGGAGGGGGTCTCCTCCCAGGCTGCAGTGGCCCTGCCATGGAGCCCGGTCACTTCGCCCGCAGGGCCCCCATGCCCTTGGCACTGGTTGAATCCCTTGGCTGGTGGAAGTGGTTGCCCAGTTAGGTGACACTGAAGGGAGGTGGTGACAGCACTGTGCAGTGGGGACATCTGGACAGGCTGGGGGCAGGGAAACCCTGTGTCAATGCCTGACTGGCGCTTTTCTCCTTTTCTCTTTTTAATCAACTGGTTTTTATTTGCTTCTTTTAGGCGTACAAGACAGTAGGACACAGTTTGGCACAAAAGGCATACATGGGCATTCCTTCCAACTTTGGGGAGGTCCATGACGGGGAGTTTCACTGGCCTGTGTTTGTATATAAACTAGGAAAGCGAGTCCCATTCCCTAGCTGTCTTTCCCATCCCCATTTCCCTCCCCTCATCCCCCTTTGTCTAATCCAGTGAATCTTCCCCTCCCCGCCCCACATTCCCGAATCAGAGAGAGCCTTCACCTTTGATTTGGGGTTGGCTTACATCACCTAGAGTGAGGGTCTCCAGCTCATCCATTACCCAGGGTCTAGCTTTCCCAGAGTATCGGATGACCACATCCCCACCTCCTGAAGCAACTGTGGTGCCCACTAAGGCCCCTGAAGCCATGCTGTGTTTCAAAGGACCTCGGAGGTCCAAGCAGTCCTTGTGCAACCTCTGTGCCACCTCCTTGTGGGCACAGGTGCTGTCCTCACGTCTGCTCCACAGCAGTCGCGCCAGCCCGTCCTCCCTGGTGTGTTCAGTGTGCCAACAGTGCCCCCAACCCAGGGTCTGTATTTGACTGATTGCCACTGGAAGCCAGGACTGCACATGCCTGGCCATGCCCTACCACTGAGCCACACCCAGACCAGGGAAACAGAGTCCCCAGTCCTGGGATGAAATCTAGGCTTGCACTTGCCTGGCCATGCCTGACCACTGAGCCATACCCAGCCCAGGGCAATGGTGTTCCACTCAAGATATAGAATCCAGGGCCCCACATGCCTGGCCATGCACAAGCACAAGGCCACACCCCAGCCCAGGGCAACAGTGTCCCTAGTCCTGGGATGGAACCGAGGCCTGCACACAACTGACCATGCCCTACCACTGAGCCACACCCAGCCCAGGGCAACAGTGTCCCCAGTACTGGGATGGAACCCAGTCCTCCACAGGCTGGCCATGCCCTACCACTAAGCCACACCCCAGCCCAGGGCTCTACACAGGGAATGATTAAGAATGTGGACCAAGAAGCTGGAGAAGGGGAGAAAATCTTTGCTAGCTACTCTTCTGAACAAACATTAATATCAACAATACAAAGAGAACTGAAAAAACTTGACACCTCCCAAACAAATAATGGAATGAATCAATGGCCAAATGAGTTAAACAGAAGCTTCTCAAGGGGAGAAGTGCAAATGGCCAACAAACATGAGAAGAGAAGCTCACCTCCTTGGACACAGGGGAAATGCAAATCAATAATACACTCAGATTTCATCTCATACCAGTTAGAATACAAGTCATCAAGAGAACCAACAAAAACAAATGCTACAGGTCCTGTGGATCAAAGGAGCACTTTTACACTCTTGGTGGGATTGCACATTAGCATGACCACTATGGAAAGCAGTATGGAGTTTCCTTAAGAGACCAGGCATGGAACCACCATAGTGCCCCACTATATCACTCACTGGTATTGATCTGAAAGAACAGTCATTGTACTATGGGGTTACACTCGTAGCCAAGTTCACTGAAGCTGATCACAATAGGCAAACAGGAAACAAGCCTACATGTCCATAAACTAATGAACGGTTAAAATAAATAGGGTGTAGACACACAATGGAGTCTCATTCAGTCATAAAGAAAAATGAAAGTATGTCACTTGGGAGAAAACTGAGGGAACTTGAGGAGAATATGTGAAGGGAAACCTGCCAAACTCAGATGGTCAAGGGTGTTGCATTTTCTCTCAAATGTGGAAGCAGAGAGGAAAAAGGAAAAGAGAGGCAGGGGTGGAGGGACTGGTGGGGGGGGGTTCATGCAGGGATATTGAGAACTTCAATGGGAGACCAACAGAGTAGAGAAAAGGACCAGGGATGGGAGGAGGGGAGGGGAAAAGGAAATCCTGGCTAATGATAATGCCAAAATCATTGGCATTTTGGGTCACCTAGAGATGTGTTACAAATGATCTCAGCCTTATGGACAACTACACTATACAAATAACCAATGTGGAAAAAGATTTTAAGATATGCATATATATATATATATATATATATATATATATATATATATATATCTTAGTGAAACAAATACTGAAGGTCCACTGAATCAACAAGGTCAGAGTTAATGGAGTTTTTCTGACAAATAAATATCAAAAATCTACGAAACAGCCACCCAAATAACATGGCAAAGGATGAAACTGACCCAGGAGTATGATCTGGAACACAAAGTCTGGAATCACATGGTGACATAAGATGGCATTTCAATGGCATTCTTTAGCAAGCTGAGATACTTTCATTCCTCAAATCTAACAACTATGACAACTTCTTACAGAAAAAGTTATCGCAATTCTAGGCAATCATTTCCACAAAAGGAAAGAGGTGTGAAAACTTCCCATATCTGAAATCACAATTACCATATGGATCAAAAAGTTTGTAAAAGAATTTAAGAAATATACAGAACAACACACAAATGAAAATGAATGCAAAAATACCCAATAAAATGTCAGAAGATCTATGTCAATAGTCGATACAAAGAATGCACAGAAACACTGGGAATTTAGCCTGGAATGCAAAGTCCATGGAACATTTGAACATCAGTTAAAGTCATTCACAATCTTAAAACATTTAAAAAAGGAAACCCACAATGAATGTTCACAAGGGCAACATCATGACTTGAAAACACTCCTGGGTGGAAAAACTCTTGGCATCCATGACTTGAAAACTGTTGAATCAGACCACATCTCAAGAGAACCGAACACTAACAATGTCTTGTCTGGTGAAGGAAGAGACTTTTTCCCTTCAGCTAAGAAACAAAGCTAAGCTATCTACTCTACTTCTATGCAACATCTCATTGCAGGGATTACCAACACAAATAATACAGGCAAATATGTTTGAAACCTAATTGTCCCTGTAGAAAACTTTTAGCATCCTTCAAAAACTTATAAAATTGAGGTGTGGTTCATAACACTCAAAGATATCTGTTCAACATACCTAACTGAATATCATTCTTATTCAGGGGCCATCAAATTTAGAACTTTACATTAAAACATCTTTCAGAATAATGTACGGGAATGCACTGATGAAAGTTGTGAATGACTTATGAAATAAAAACCATAAAACCCTCCTCAAATAAAACAAATAGCTTAATATAATGGGCTATGCAACAGTGATGGGTCCAATTCCTTTGCTTAATCTACAAAATGTTTTTTTTAAATCCACACAACACTCGACGGTTGACATACTCTGTACACTTGTCATCATCCAAGAACACGACCCATGTCAAATAAGGGGGTCAGTTTGTTCACAGGCCCAGAGTACCATTCCAATCACTTACCCATCAGCAGTCTTGCAATGAGCTTCTCCTCCTCCTGACTGTTGTGTGTCCTGGTCCTCCTCTTTTCAAGGCTGGGGGAACACGAAGAGCAGGTCATTTCTCTGTGATAGACCCAGGTCTTCTCCACAGGGGCAGAACATCTTCCAAGCGGTAGTGAGCTCTTTCCACAGGCAAACGTGCCACATCCCTCAGGACTTTCTCTTTTTGGCCGCACCAAGAATAAGCGCCCTGGACCTGGTTGTCCTCACCTTCCAGGAACAGTCCATCTGGCCTTTGCCTGTGGTTGTGAACCCAGGCGGGTCGAGCAGGGCCCAGCTCCTTGGGCTCCTCAGGCTCCATCTGGCTGAGCATCCCGGCAGCTGCTGCCTCTCTCTCCACCTCGCCAAGTCCTTGAAGGTGGCTTCACATCGCCGGACAGGATTAGGCCTGGAGAACAAGCAGCCCTTGGGCTCTGGGCTCCCACAAGTCTGGACCGCCAACCTTGCTGCCGCTGCCATCGTCGCCATGTCCTCAGCTTGGGAGAGCCTTCCTTGACCCGCCACTGGGCAGCCAGCAGCACAGGACCTCTGGGAGTGTGCAGGGCAGGGCTTGGGACCTGGCCCCACCCCAAGAATGCAAGGATGCAATTCTGATTGGAAAACCCAAAACAATACCATTTTATTGACATATTTATATAGCAATGATTTATTGACTTAGAAGTGAACTCTGGATTGGGGTGAGAATGTGGGGTCAAAGGTACACTCCTGCATGGCTGGTGGAACTGCAGACTGGTGGAACCCTTAGGGAAAGCACTATAGGACCCCACTATATCACACATTGGTATTGATCTGAAAGAACAGTCATTATACCATGGGTTACATGCATACTCATGTTCACTGCAACTGGGTTCACATTAGGCAAACAGGGAATCAGCCTAGCTGTCCATAAACTAATGAATGCTGGGGCTGGGGTTTTGGCTTAGTGTCAGAGTGCTTGCCTAGTACTTGTGATGCACTGGGTAAGATCTCAGCATCACCTATAAATAAATAAATAAATAAAGGGATTTTTGCAAAATGTAGTGTATATATATATTATATTATATATAGTATATATATTTGTATACATAATAGCATGTATGTAGTATATATATAATCGGAATATATAATGTTCAATAGTAGTGACTTTCTAAGAGGTCCAAGTGTCTGATTTTAGAGACAATGTCTCCCTGAGTTGCTTAGTGCCTTGCTAAGTTGCTGAGGCTGGCTTTGAACTTGAGATCTTCCTGCCTCAACCTCCCAAGCCACTGAGATTACAGGTGTGCGCCCCTACTCCTAGCAATAATATCCACTTTGAATTGAAGAGTGCAGACTCAGTGGTATATTTTACAAATCATGTTCTATAAGCACAAAAGGATCTAATAAACTGGGCATGTTGCTAAGGTTATTTTGTGTTAAATTTTTAAAATAAAGTGAATAATTAAGAGGAATGACTTAATAGGACTGAGAGGATGAAAATGAAGATAAAAAAATGTGATTGACTTGCTTATGAAACTACATGATATCTCAGAACAATGTCAATATACAGAAAGCTGCTGGATGCTTTCATTGAAATTTATTAAAATCTCATGGTGCATAGAAGAAAGTTGGATAGCTGGGACTTCCTCCTTGTGCTTTGCAATATATCTGCCAGTGCCAATTTGCCCTCAATCAGTTCTCGAAGTCATACATCTGGATATCCTGCAACAGCTTTGCATTAACTGCTCTCTCATGCTATTAGTAGGACACTACTACTAATAATTAGTAGGGGGTTTACTGGAGTACTTACTGATCAGATTCATCAGCCTATGCACTCAAAGTATGCTCATATTCACTGCTCATATTACTAAACAATGTACAACCAGGTTGGTAATAAATAAAAAAGAAATTAGAAAATGACTTGCAATGATGTATTGAATTTGGGTCAGTAAGAATTTCACATCAATAAGAACTGAATCCAGAAACTGATAAAAAAAAATGAGGATTCAAAAATGATATATAAAATTGAAAAACATACCATTTTAGAGGTCACTGCAGAAGACCTAAAACAATCACTATCAGGAAAAGAGTAACACTATGAATAATATAGATACCAAATGACTAAGAGAACTTGAGGAATATTATAGACTCACCAGTCACAAAATTTAAACAATGCTGTTAGGATCCTTTTAAACCAAAATTTCAAATAGTGACACAAAATAAGAAAGAATCCTCCAAATACTGAAGTATTGGCAAATGTCATTAGAGCCATTCCCACAGAAAAAGGGAAAGTATAAGGACAAACAAAACAAAAGCTCATGTCAGTTGACTATACTGGTGAATTGCTCCACAACTTTAAAAATAATCAGTTTGATACACAAATCATTCTACATGATACATAAAGGGAAAATGTCTCACCTGTTTTATACAGTCTAACACAATCATGTACTGGCAAAAATACTTCTAGAAAGAAAATTACCAGTTAATCTCTTTCAGAAATTGAAGCAAAACAGCAGGGTGCAGAGGTCCACACCTATAATCCCAGCAACTCCAGAGGCTGAGCCAGGAGGATCCTGAGTTCAAAGCAAGCCTCAGCAAGTTAGTGAGGCCCTAAGCAACTCAGCAAAACTCTGCCTCTCTATAATATATAAAAAAGCACTAGGGATATGACTGGTACCAAAAAAGAAAACAAACAAAAATCCAAACAAACAAACAAACAAAAAAACAAATTCAAGTCAGTCACAGGGAAATTTCACAACAAAGTTGTCCTAGAAATGAAATGATTGATCATATAAAATACAGTCAATTCACCCATTTTTTTAAAAAATGAATGAATTCATGATCATCTTAATAAATATAGAATATAATTTGATAAAATTCAATATAAAAATTATGCTAAATTATAGAAATAAGTAACTTCTTTCGATCTTCTAATAAAATATATCTTCAGGTAAAAAATACCTAGTATAAACATAATGATGAAATATGAAGCTAGTCCTCTGTACTTAAGGGCAATGTTCCATTATCAATTCTTATTCATAATACTAGAATTCTGTCTAAGGCCAAGAATGAAAAAAAGGTGTACTGATGAAGAGGAAACTCCAACAATATGTACAGGCAGACTGATGACATATGTGATTATAGAAAACATCATAAATACCTAAAGTTTCTAAATTTGCTATAAGCAACCTAAATATAGTGACTTTCAATTATATTTCATGTATCATCCATAGAAAATTAAATATTTAAAAAGCTATTTATACTCCCACCAGGAAGGAAAACCAGTATGTCAAAGAGATGTCTACACTCCAATGGTTCACTGCGGCCTTTTTCGCATCAGCTAAGATATAACACTAAAGTGTCCACTGACAAAGGAATTCATTGTGACAATGTGGACACAATAAATACTAGTTAATGTTCCCAAAGAGGAAAACCTCTCATTTGCAACACCATGGAAGACTCTGTAGAACATTATGCTGAGTAAAGTAAACCATGCCTACAAAGGTAAGCTCAAATGATCTCACTTATATGTGGAATCTAATAAAGTCAAACTCATGTAGGGAGAAAATAACAAAACTGTGGGAGTGAAAGTGAGATGATAAGTAGTTCATCAAGGTATAATACTTCAGAGAAAGAAGAGCACTAAGTTTTTGAATCTACTGCATATCAGATAACTATGGACAATAATAATGTCTATTTGCTGGGGATGTAGCTCAGTTGGTAGAGTGCCTGCCTTGCAAGCATAAGGCCCTGGGTTCAATCCCCAACACCGCAAAAAAAAAAAAAGCAAATAATGTCTATTTATTTCTAAATGATTTACTAATTTCAAATTTCTCACCATAAAAAATGATAAGTAAAAAAGTAGGAATAATAATTAGCTTCACTTAATTAAGAGATGTTGTATAAATGTATCAAAATTTCACATTATACTCCATAAATGTATGCACTTCTGATTTGCCAATCAAAAACAATAGTGAAAAATTTTACACTTATTGATTTTTTGATTTATTAAGAATATTATTAATTAAAAATCAACATTTATTGTTGGTGAGGAAAAGGTACATTCAACATTGCTGGTAAGACTGCAAATTGATGCAATCATTATGGAAGGCAGTATGGAGATTCTTCAGTAAACTTGCAATGGAACCACCATTTACCCCAGCTGTGAGACTCCTCAGTTTGTACCCAAATGACTTAAAATCAACATACCATAAATGACAAGGCCAGATCAATGTTTACACTAGCCCAGCTCACAAGAGCTGAACTATGGTACCAACCTCGGTGCACTTCAACAGATGAAAGAATAAAGAAAATGTGGTATTTAGCCCAAATGGAATATTACTCAGCCTAAAGAATAATTAAATTATGGCATTTGCAGGTGAACAGACAGAGTTGGAGAATATAATGTTAAGGGAAATAAGTCAAAGCCAAAGAACCAAAAGCCCAATGTTTTCTTTGATATGTTGACATTAATTCATAATAAAAGTGGGCTAGGAAAAACAGAGGTACATTGCATTGGACAGGGGGGAGTGAAGGCAGGTGAGGTGGAAAGGAGATAGGAAGGATACTAGAATGCACTGGACATTACTACCCTCTGTGCACATGTGAGTACATAACCAGTGTAATTCTACACCACGTACAGAAAGAAGAATGAGAGTTATACTCCATTTACATATGATGTTTCAAAGTGCATTCTACTTTCATATATAACTAATTAGAACAAATAAAAAATGAATATATGTAAATAAAAGTAAGAGTGGTACAGAATAGAAGTCACAGAGATGAACCCACACATTTATAGTCATCTGATCCTTGACAAAGGTGTCAAAATACACCTTGGAGTAAAGATAGCCTTCTAAACAAATGGTACTTGGAAAACTGGTTATAATTATGAAGAAGAATGAAACTAGAACCTTGTCTCTCACTGGGCACAAAAATCAACTTAAAGTAGATAAAAAAGTTTTGCAACTTCTAAAAAACAAAGTAGAGTCAATGGTCCAGCATATAGGCCCAGGAAACACCTTTCTCCACAGGACCATTCTAAACCTCAGAAAATAATGCCAAGATTAAGTAAAAGGGATGGCGTCAAATCAAAAACTTTCTACATATCAGAGGAAATGAAAAAGACTGCAAAGAAGGAAACTAATGAATGGGAGAAAATCTTTGCTTGCTATTCTTCTGACACGGGAATAGTATCTGGAATATAAAAAGAACTGAAAAATATTTGCACCCAAAAATCAAATAACCCAACTAATAAATGGTCAAATGAATTCAACAGAAACTTCTCAAGAGGAGAAGTACAAATGGCCAACAAATACGTGAAAAGATATTCAACCTCACCACCCATTGGGGAAATGCAAATCAAAACGACACTCAGATTTCATCTCACACCAGGCAGAATGAAAAGTCTTCATGAATACAAACAAGAACAAATGTACAGATTGTGTTGATAAAATTACTCTCTCGGTGGGACTGCACATTTATGTGATCATTATGGAAATCAGTATGGAGGTTCCTCGGGAAAATAGAATGGAACTACCATATGACCCCACTATATCACTCCCTGGTATTGATACTAAAGAACAGTCATTACGCTATGGAGATATATTCATTCCAATGTTTATAGCACCTCCACTTACAACAGGCAAAGGGAGAACCAGCCTAGTTGTCCATAATAAATGAATGGTTAAAGGAAATGTGGAATATATACACAATGGAGATTCATTCACACAGAAAGAAAAATGAAAATATGTCATTTACAAGAAAATGAATGGAACATGAGACCATAATGTTAAGGAAAATAAGCCAAACCTGCAAGTCATGCAGGGATACCATGAAAATCAAAGGCAGATCAATAAAGTACACAAAGGGGACAAGGGAAGGGATACGGGGAGGGAAAAAGGAAATACTGGGAACTGACAGTTCCAAATTTTATTGTCATATTGTGTGTATATCCAAATATGTAGCAATAAATTCCACCATTATGTACAACAACAATGCACCAAAAACAAATATGGGGAAAAAATACAGTTATGTATCATTGAAACAAATATCAAAGATGCATTTGATGATCAAGGTCAGAGTTAATGGAGTTATTCTGTCCAGCAAATATAAAAAGTCTATTATAAACAGCAACCCAAATAACATGGCAAGAAATACAACAGACCAGGATTATTATCTGCAACATAAAGTCTGGAATCACACTGAAATATATAATGGCATTTCAATGGCACTTTTTAGGAAGCTGCGATAGATTCATTGGCAAAGTCTAACAAACATTTAAAGAACAAGATATCAGAATTCTGTGCAAACATTTCCAGAAAATTAAACAGGTGTGAAAACTTCTCATATCTCATATCTGAATTATAATGTTAATACAAATGTTTGTAAGATAATGTAAGAAATATACAGATCAACACCCAAATGAGAAAGGAAAGAATTCTTAACAAAATTAGGAATAACAATATCAATAATGGATACAAAAATGCATCAGAACAAATGGGAATTTAGCCCAAAATAGAAAGTTGCTTTAACATTTGAAAATTCAGTCAAAATCATTCACAATCCTGAGAACTTTACCAAAAGAAACCAACAAATCATCTCCACAGCATAACAAACTGACCTGCCAACAATCTTATGCCCAAATCATAATTTAAAACTCTTGGCATACACAACTTGGAACTTTTAGAGTCAGATCCCACCCTCAAGAGAACATCTCTAACAGCATATTTTCTGCTGAAGAGAGAGACATTTTCCCCATCAGCTTAGGAACAAAGCTAAGATATCTACTCTACTTGTCTTCAACACTTCACTTTAAGGATTAGCCAATGCAAATAATAAAGACAAATATGTTTGAAAACAGATATACGAAACATAATTGTCCCCATAGGAAATTTTCAGCATCCCACAAAAACTCATACAATCGATGTGTGCTTTGTAATAGTCAAAGATGTCTGATGGCTATAGATAACCTAATTTTATTCTTATTCAGAGGCAATCGAATTCACAAATTAAAATGAAAACACCTCTTAGAATAAATAATATGCAGGAATCCATTGATGAAAGATGTGAATGATTTATGTAACAAAAACCATAAATGTTCCTCAAATTACACAAATACCTGAATATGTTGAGATATATGCCATAGTGATGTGTCAAATTCCTTTTCTTACAAAATGCATTCTTTAAAATCTACACAATGCTGTACGCTTAACATTCTTTGTACATATGTCATCATCCAGAAACACTAGATGCATGTCCACTATGTACATGGAACTGTAAAATAACTTACCCATCGGGAGTCTGGTAGAAGACCTTCTCCTCCTCCTCCTCGCAGTCTTGTTCTCCTTTCCTCTTCTTTTCAAGGTTAGGGGAAAGTGGAGATCAAGTTGTTCTTCTATGATAGGCACGGGCTTTCTCCAAATGGGCAGTAAATCTTCCAAAAGACTTGGGCATTTGCAACAGGCAAAGGTGGCAAGTCCCTCTGGCCTTACCCTTTTGGGCAGAACCAAGACCATGCACCATAGACAGGGACTTCCTCACCTTCCAGGAGCAGTAAATGCCTTTGCCTGGCCAATGTGAGTGAACAGGGCCCAGGTGTGGGGGCTCTGCCAGCTCCCACTGGCTGAGTGCCTGGGCAGGGGCTGCCACTCTTCTCAGCACAAGTCCTGGGTGGCAGCTTCGCCTAGTGGAACAGGATCAGGCTGGAGAACAAGCACCCCACAAGGTCTGGGTTCCCACAGGTCATAGTGACTGCCACCATCAGGTCGCCCAAGCCAGGCAGAGCCTTCCTTGACCAGCAGTGTGCAGCTGCACAAGGCATCTGGGCATTCACAGGTCAGGGGTCAGTGCCTGGCCCTACCCCCAGAATTTATGTGACTCTGGTCAATCAGAAACAATCACAATACAGTTTTCTTGCTTATTTTTATATAGTAATAATTTCATTGATTTAAAAATAAACGGGGCATGGTGGGAACATTGTGGTGGAAAAGGTACAATCCTGCACTCCTGGAGGGACTTCAAATAGGTGCAGCCATTACAGAAAACAGTATGGAGATTCCCCGGAAAACTTGCAATGGAACCACCATTTGACCCAGCTACACCACTTCTCCATTTAGACCCAAAAGACTTAAAGTCAGCATAGTACAGTGCCACAGCCACATCAATGTGTACAGCAGTTCCACAAGAGCTAAACCAGGGAATCAACTGAGGTGCCCTTCAACAGGTCAATGGATGAAGAGAATGTGGTATAAATACACAATACCATATTATTCTGCTTTCAAGGATAATTAATTTATGGCATTTGCAATTAAATGGACAGAGCTGTGTCGGGGTTTCCGGGACCCCCAGCCTTGGGCATGGTCAAGATGGCGCCTGACGCTGAGCCAAAAGTGGCCAGCTATACAGTAAACAACCAGCGAATTCCAATGATTGGCTAGTTAACGATGTGATTAGAGCATGCCCCCCTCGTGTACCTATCCTATGCTTGCAGCTGTCCGCGTTTACCTCGTGTACTCTCCCCTGATTGGTTGAAGTGTATATAAGCCTGGTGGGTGGGAGAGTAGGGGGGCGAATGTCGGGGTTTCTAGAGCCCCCGGCCTTAGACGTGGTCAAGATGGCACCTGACGCTGAGCCAAAAGCGGCCAGCTATACAGTAAACAACCAGCGAATTCCAATAATTGGCTAGTTAACGATGTGACTAGAGCATGTACCCATCCTGCGCCTGCAGCTGTCCGCGTTTATCTCGTGTACTCTCCCCTGATTGATTGAAGTGTATATAAGCCTGGTGGGTGGGAGAGCGAGGAAAATGGAACGAACGGAGCGGAAGAAGCGGCGGCGACGGCGGCCGCAGCAGCAGCAGTTGGAGCGGAGCTGGAAGGAGGGAGTACGCGGGAGTGGAAGGAGCTGGGAAAAGGGAAGCTGAGAGTGCGCAGAAGCTAGGGGTAAGAGAAGCGTAGGAAAGAAACTGTGCACAATAAACTTCCAAAGCTTCAGACATTTGTCGTGTCTCTCTCTGCGGCCAGAGGGGACCCGATAACTGGCGCCGAAACCCGGGAGGATGAAGGCCTTATAAAAGAAAACAAGGTAAGATATTTGAAAGATTTTTTTTTGTATACAAGTTGAACCGGTTATAAAAAAGTTAAAGGGTGTCAGGATGTGCCATTGGCGGTCCTGGGGACACGCGGAGTGCGGTCCGGTTGAAAGGTATCAGGAATCCTGACGCGTAGAACGCGGGTTGAAAGGTATTGGGGTCCTGACGCGTAGAACGCGGGTCGGGGGGGTATCGGGACACGCCATTAGCGGTCCTGGCGCGTGGAACGCGGTCTAATTAAAGTGAAAGTAGAAACACGTTTGAAGCGGTCCTACGTGAAAAGCCGCTATAAAAATTTTAATGTGCACTTGATAGTTTTCCTTTCAGCAATCTCCTTGCTCCTGGCAGCTAGGCCACTGTTATTGTAATTGCCATAACTAAAGCTATTCAGATTAGTAGCAATGGGGTCTGGGTGCGGCAACCCCTCAGGGAACCATTGAAAAACAATGGGACGCCATTGAGGAAAAAAAAAAAAAAAAAAAAAAAACAGCTAAAGTAAAGAAAAGCTGCTCAGTGTGCCACAAGGGGTATCTTCATGAACAGGATCTAATAGTAACAGAAAAGAACGCTTAAAGAGAATAAAGTGAGGAAAGATTGAGTAGTGGTGACCTAGAAAATAATTGCTCAAAAAATCTGAGAACAAGGGAAAAAAGGGAATTAAGTTTAACATAAAGAACCCCCAAAAAATAAATAACCAAGTGGTATTGAAAACTTAAGAACAAGGGGAAAAGGTAGGAGAAACCTAAGCCTAATAAAAAGAGCTTCAAAATCTGTAGAACCTGCCCGTATTTGAGGAGCAAATGGAGATACCATCAACTATTAGAAAAACTTTAAAGAGGCAGTTAAGACTATTGGAGACAGGTATGCAGAGCAGTGTTATCTGGAGAACAATGGCTAATTGGGGAAGCTCAGTGGCAAGAAATAGCTGTTGAAACTGCTTGCAGAAACATAGTGGCAAGGTTTCCTGATAGAAATGTTAATAGGAGAAGACCAATACATTTCAATAGATGCACAAAATCAGCAACAAGGAGATAATGCCCTAACAAAAGATAAGAGATAACTATAGTAAAATCTGTTACACCTTATGCCCCAGGGCTATGTCCAAGATGCAGAAGAGGAAGTCATCGGAATAGTGCCTGTCAGCCTATTAGAGATAGGGAGGATAATTTCCTAGGGTCGAATCCTGAACTTCAAAAAAACGGGAGACAGGGCCCTCCCCGGGGCCCGCAACAAATATACGGTGTAATTCAACAAGTTCCCCGACTGGTGGTATCCTCCCACAGAGAAGGGGAGCGCAGAGCCACCTCAGGAAGTGCCGGATTGGACATCTGTGCCACCTCCAGACTCATACTAACCCCAGATATGGGGGTGCAGATGATTGATACTGATTGGCATGAAAAAATCCCACAAAATAGTGTAGGACTATTACTAGGTAGAGGTTCCTCAACACTAAAAGGACTTATAGTACACCCAGGGGTCATTGATCCTGATTTCACTGGACAAATAAAAGCCTTGGTCTCTTCACCAAGAGGAATTACGGTCATCTCTCCAGGGGATCGCATTGCACAAATGCTTATATTGCCCAGTCGACATTCCTTGTGGCCCAGTGAAAATACAAATAAAAGACAAGGAGGTTTTGGATCAACAGGAACCACTTTAATAAACCTTACTATGGATATGGAACAGAGGCCTCTCCTAAAATTAAAAGTGGGAAATATGGAATTTACAGGTTTATTAGATACGGGAGCAGACAAAAGTATTATCAGTGTAATGGTCTGGCCAAAGCACTGGCCATTGATCACAGCAGCTCAGAGCTTGAGAGGCTTAGGAGTAGCAGAGAGCCCCAATCAAAGTGCTTCCTCATTATCATGGAAAGATACAGAGGGACACACAGGAATATTTCAGCCATATGTCTGTAATGTTCCTATTAGCCTATGGGGACGAGACGTCCTGCAGCAAATGGATATGAAACTCACCACTGACCAGATTTACCAAGGGACTCCTGTAAGAAGTATGTTACAAAATATGGATTATGATGATAAAAAAGGATTAGGAAGACATAGTCAAGGATCTACCCAACCACTGCCTTTACTTCCACCAAAAAATGATTCTCATGGATTGGGTTTTTCCTAGGGGCCACTGATAAACCATCAATCCCTATAATATGGAAAGATGATAAGCCTCACTGGATTCCACAGTGGCCCCTAACAAAAGAAAAGCTAGAGGCAGCTCATAAGTTAGTACAAGAGCAGGTACAAGCAGGTCATTTACAACATTCTACCTCTCCTTGGAATACTCCAATATTCTTAACAAAGAAAAAATCAGGAAAATGGAGGTTATTACATGATTTAAGAGCCATAAATGAACAAATGTACCCTATGGGACCCGTCCAATGTGGACTCCCTCTTGTCACTGCACTACCAAAAAATTGGCCTACTATTATTCTGGATTTAAAAGATTGCTTTTTCTCTATACCCTTACACAAAAATGATTGTTGGAGATTTGCCTTTACTTTGCCCTCTCTTAATCACACTCAGCCTGACCAGAGATTCGAATGGACTGTGTTGCCTCAAGGTATGGCTAACAGTCCTACTATATGTCAAATATACGTAGATAAAGCATTAACAACTACTAGACAAAAGTTTAAGAGATTGATAATTTATCACTATATGGACGACATACTTATTTGCCATCCAGAAAAAGAAGTTTTGTTAGAAGCATTACCATTTATAACTCAAGCATTAGAAAAGAGAGGACTAACGATAGCCCCTGAAAAATTACAATTAGAGGAGATCCAAGAATATCTGGGTACAAGGCTCACTGCTACTACAGTCAGACCAATAAGGTTGACCATCAGGACAGATCAATTGAATACCTTGAACGATTTTCAGAAACTCTTAGGTGACATTAACTGGATCAGATCCTATTTAAAATTATCCACAGGGGAATTAAAACCTTTATTCGATATATTAAAAGGTAATCCTGACTTGAATTCCCCTAGGAAACTTACTCCTGAAGCACGGATATCCTTACAACTAGTAGAGAATAGACTTCAGCAGTGTTACGTTGATCGTTGTGATCCTACTCAACCATTAAGTTTAATCATAATCTCAGAGAAGCATACCCCTTTTGGCATAGTTTGGCAAGGAGGACCTCTGCAAAGTATAAATCTCCCTAGCTCTCCAGCTAAAACATTGCAATCATATCCCCAAGCTATTGCTCAGGTAATATTCAAGGGAATAGAATCTTGCATTACTGTTTTTGGAATCCATCCATCTATTATTATAACTCCTTATTCCACTCAGCAAATTAAATGGCTAATTAATAATGATGATGATTGGTCAGTATTATATTGTACCACTTCAGCTCAGTTCGATAACCATTATCCCCAACATCCCTGGATTCAATTCTGTAAAAATACTCCCATAATTTTTCCAAAAGTGACTAGTGTCCAGCCTCTTAAAGACTGTGTAACCATTTTTACTGATGGCTCCAAAAATGGAGTAGGTGCAGTATTTATCGGTAAACAACTTCACACCATAATAGTTCCACCCAACTCCGCACAGGTTACTGAACTTGCAGCTGTAATATTAGCCTTTAAATTAGCAGATAATCAGTCATTCAATCTTCTATCTGATAGCTTATATATCGTTAACGCTTTACAGGTTCTTGAAACGGTACCCCATATTTCTTCCATGTCCACGGTAGCTTCTTATTTTACTACGCTACAAAACCTTATCCTACAGCGTAAACATCTATTCTATGTAGGACATATTAGAGCTCATTCTAATTTACCAGGACCTTTGGCCAATGCTAATGACTTGGTAGATATGGCCACCAAATCAATTTTTGTTTTTTCCATAGAGGAACAAGCAAAACTCTTTCATGAAAAATTTCATGTAAATTCCACTACTTTGAGCAGAAAATTTCCTATATCTAAATGTACGGCTCGACAAATAGTAAAAAATTGTCAACATTGTGCTCCTTTAATTCCAGTACAATCCTTTGGAGTTAACCCCAGGGGACTGCTGCCTGGCCATATTTGGCAGATGGATGTAACCCATATTTTTGAATTTGGTACTGTTAAGTATGTACATGTGTCAGTAGACACTGCTTCAGGGGTCATCATGGCTTCTGCTCATTCTGGAGAAAAGGTAAAAGATGTCATTCAACACTGCCTACAAGCATTTGCTGGCTGGGGCATACCTAAAGTTATTAAAACAGATAATGGTCCTGCTTATACTTCCAAAAGCTTCCGGTTGTTTTTACAAACATTTAACATCCAATCAGTCACTGGCATCCCCTATAATCCTCAGGGACAGGGCATTGTGGAAAGAGCACATCTTACTTTAAAAAATTGTTTAAATAAACAAAAAGGGGGAATAGGAGCCTCCTACAAGTCTCCTAAAGATAAACTTAATTTAGTTCTTTTCATTCTAAATTTCTTAACTCTGGATAGGGACGGCCATTCTGCAGCTGATCGACATTATAATCCCCATAATACTCCTCAAGTATGGGCAAAATGGAAAGATATCCTGACAGGTTGTTGGAAAGGACCGGATCCAGTCCTTCGTTGGGTCCGAGGGTCTGTTTGTATTTTCCCACAGGATCAACAGACTCCAGTCTGGATTCCAGAAAGGCTAATCAGAGTTTTACAGCATGCAAGTGATGCTGCTCCTCCTCACAATGGCGAGTCTGAGCCTTCCTCCAATAACGAAAACTCAGACGGAAAGGCAAACCCGGAACCTATGGGCCATTGTTAGCCTGGCCATATTTTTCATTTCTGACTAACATATTTTTTATCCTTCCTTTTCTTGTTTTTCCCCATTTCTCTACAAGTCTGTCAATTCTACTGATGATTTTTCAGGTCGTGCTGTTTTTGGTGACAAGGATATTTCTAGCCTTTCTTTGCTTTAACAGGAGGAATTTCTGCACTTTGCCGTTGGAATCATACTACAAATCAGACCCAGAGTAGAGCAATTCGTTCTGCTGACCCTAGCTGTGATATTGCTTTTCCTCCCACATCAGCTTGTGTATTTTCTCTTTTTTATGTTTCTACCAACTAACATTTCTAATAATACCTCTTAACTGTTCACTAACTGTGTCCTATCTCTCACAATACTGGAACGGTTCTTTTGTCACCTGTGCAATTTGCACATTTCTATCTTCCTACCAGTCCTAGTTTCTGTTGCAGATATAGAATTGCCAGTGCTATTATCAAGAAACAGAAGAGGCTTTGACATTGCAACAGCTGTGATCACTGCCACCACAGTCCTTGCAGTAGCAGCATTGACACAACCACAACAACGATCATTCGGCCGAGAATGCAGTTGCAGCCTTACAGACCATAGAGACTCTATCAGAGAATGGACTCATTATAAGAACAAGTGGATACCTTGCAAGAACTTTTGGGACTGGGATGCGTTTATTCCCTGAGAGCTGTTTTGTGTTACCCGTGTTGTAACTCCATTGGGATGTATATTGTTTCTGTATTTAATATGGCTATAAGGTTCCTCTTCTGTTTATAGATTTGTCAAACAGTGGGCAAGCTTAGGAGCTATGGTGGTACTCCTCTGCCTTGGCCTTCTTCTCTTCATTCGTTTTGGCATGCATCTGCAAGCTAGCCAATAGAGATCAAATTATTTTCATCAGGCCATGACCGCCCTAAAGGCCGACAGCCCCCCATTAGTATGGCTCTTGATGCTGGATCGGTAGTCAAAGACGGGTAATGAAGGAGGTGGCTGTGTACCAACCTAAGACAGGAGCTGCAGCATGCTCTGCAGGCTCTGATGACGGATAAGGACATATGCTGACCACTCAGCCTAAGACAGACACGGTCCCGAGCCTTAGTTTAATATTAAAGAAGGGGGATCTGTCGGGGTTTCTAGAGCCCCCGGCCTTAGACGTGGTCAAGATGGCACCTGACGCTGAGCCAAAAGCGGCCAGCTATACAGTAAACAACCAGCGAATTCCAATAATTGGCTAGTTAATGATGTGACTAGAGCATGCCCCCTCGTGTACCCATCCTGCGCCTGCAGCTGTCCGCGTTTATCTCGTGTACTCTCCCCTGATTGATTGAAGTGTATATAAGCCTGGTGGGTGGGAGAGCGAGGAAAATGGAACGAACGGAGCGGAAGAAGCGGCGGCGACGGCGGCCGCAGCAGCAGCAGTTGGAGCGGAGCTGGAAGGAGGGAGTACGCGGGAGTGGAAGGAGCTGGGAAAAGGGAAGCTGAGAGTGCGCAGAAGCTAGGGGTAAGAGAAGCGTAGGAAAGAAACTGTGCACAATAAACTTCCAAAGCTTCAGACATTTGTCGTGTCTCTCTCTGCGGCCAGAGGGGACCCGATAGGCGAAGGCTGAAGCTGAGCTGGAAGCTGGGAGTGCGCGGAAGCTGGGAGTAAGAAGAAGCCGAGAGAAGAGAAGCTGGAAGTGCGCGGAAGCTGGGAGTAAGAAGAAGCTGAGAGAAGAGAAGCTGGGAGTGCGCGGAAGCTGGGAGTAAGAGAAGTGTAGGAGAGGGACTGTGCATAATAAACTTCCAAAGCTTCACACATTTGTCGTGTCTCTCTCTGCGGCCAGAGGGAACGCGAGAACTGGTGCCGAAACCCGGGAAGATGAAGGCCTTATAAAGAAAACAAGGTAAGATACCTAAAAAATCTTTTTTATATATACAAGTTAAACCGGTTATAAAAAAGTTAAAGGGTATCAGGATACGCCATCAGCGGTCCTGGGGACACGCGGAATGCGGTCCGGTTGAAAGGTATTGGGATGCGCCATCAGCGGTCCTGACACGTGGAACGCGGGTTAAAGGGTATCAGGATACGCCATCAGCGGTCCTGGGGACATGCGGAATGCGGTCCGGTTAAAAGGTATCGGGATGCGCCATCAGCGGTCCTGACGCATGGAACGCGGTCCAATTAAAGTGAAAGTAGAAACACGTTTGAAGCGGTCCAATTAGGATGTAGGTAGTACGTGAAAAGCCGCTATAAAAATTCTAATGCACACTTGATAGTTTTCCTTTCAGTAATCTCGTTACTCCTGGCAGCTAGGCCACTGTTTGATTTTGTAACTGCCATAATTAAAGCTATTCAAATTAGTAACAATGGGGTCTGAAACGTCTAAATTCAGAATGCAGCAACCCCTCAGGGAGCTATTAAAAAACCATGGAACGCCATTAAAGGAAAAAACAGCTAAAGTATTTCTTGATACTGTGGAAAGGATTTCCCCTTGGTTTTTGGATGAGGGCCTTTTGAATACCCTACAGTGGGAACAGCTGGGGAAGGACCTTCGTATAGCGGATAGGCAAAACCCTTTGCCAGTAGGCACTATGGCTATTTGGTCTCTTATTAAATCCTGTCTGCAAGATAAAAACAAAAAACCTTCACTCACCGAGCCTTTAGCTGAAGGAAGACAGGTTTTGGAAGAAATAAAAGAGGAACGTTCATATCTTTCTCAAAATTCAGAAAAAGGAACTAATTCAGATGAGGAACTATCAGAGGGGGAATTATCAGGAGAGGAACTGGAAAAAAGAGTACAAAGATTAAGACTAGATAAAAAGCCCCCTCTGGTGCCCGTGTTGCCTAGTGCACCTCCCATAAATAGGGAACCCCCTCATGAAGCGTCCGGTTTTGGATTACGCTCAGAATGGAGTCATCTTGGATCTGTAGCGTATCCTGTTTTTGAGGATGCTCAAAATCAAAGATTCCACCAACCCTTAGACTTTAAAATAGTGAAACAGTTAAAAGAAGCAGTTAACACATATGGTCCTCAGTCAGCTTTTACTATAGCCTTAGTAGATACCTTGACATCATTAAACTTAGTGCCCCAGGACTGGACTAATCTTGGTAGGGCTGCTCTGTCTGGGGGACAGTACCTTATGTGGAAAACATCATGGCAAGAAATATCTACGGATACCGCCCGCCGAAATGCAGCAGCGGGGAATCCCCAAGTCGATAGGGACATGCTTATGGGCGTAGGACCTTATGAAACCCTTCAGGCACAGCTTAATTATCATCCAGCAGTCTATGCGCAAATTGCCGTGGCTGCAACCAAGGCCTGGAAAACATTACAAGGAGCAGGAGATTTGCAGGGCCAGTTGTCAAAGGTAACTCAAGGGAATAGTGAGCCCTATGCGGATTTTGTCGATAGGCTAATTCAAACAGCATCACGCATCTTCGGAGATGCAGAGCAAGCCATGCCCCTAGTAAAACAGTTGGCTTACGAACAAGCTAACAGGTGGTGTAGGGAGGCCATAAGACCATGGAGAAACAAAGACTTGTCCGCCTACTTAAAAGTGTGTAGAGATGTAAATGATACTTCGGCGCAGAGTAGTGCTTTTGTAGCAGCCATAGACAGACAAACCACCTTGTTGTCTGCCGCATTTGCACAAGCCCAGGGGAGGTTCCCTTCAAGAACTAATAAAGAGTCTTTAGGATCATGTTTTGTGTGCGGACAGAAGGGACATCTAAAAGCCACTTGTCCAAACAAAAGGCCACCCTTTGCCCGGGGTGGGAACATCTATACAAAGAATAACCTGGGAACCGGACCTGGGCTATGTCCAAGATGCAGAAGAGGAAGTCATTGGAATAGTGCCTGTCAGCCTATTAGAGATAGGGAGGATAATTTCCTAGGGTTGAATCCTAAACTTCAAAAAAATGGGAGACAGGGCCCTCCCCGGGGCCCGCAACAAATATACGGTGTAATTCAACAAGTTCCCCGACGGTGGTATCCTCCCACAGAGAAGGGGAGCGCAGAGCCACCTCAGGAAGTGCCGGATTGGACATCTGTGCCACCTCCAGACTCATACTAACCCCAGATATGGGGGTGCAGATGATTGATACTGATTGGCATGAAAAAATCCCACAGAACAGTGTAGGACTATTACTAGGTAGAGGTTCCTCAACACTAAAAGGACTTATAGTACACCCAGGGGTTATTGATCCTGATTTCACTGGACAAATAAAAGCCTTGGTCTCTTCACCAAGAGGAATTACGGTCATCTCTCCAGGGGATCGCATTGCACAAATGCTTATATTGCCCAGTCGACATTCTTTGTGGCCCAGTAAAAATACAAATAAAAGACAAGGAGGTTTTGGATCAACAGGAACCACTTTAATAAACCTTACTATGGATATGGGACAGAGGCCCCTCCTAAAATTAAAAGTGGGAAATATGGAATTTACAGGTTTATTAGATACGGGAGCAGACAAAAGTATTATTAGCGCAATGGTCTGGCCAAAGCACTGGCCATTGATCACAGCAGCTCAGAGCTTGAGAGGCTTAGGAGTAGCAGAGAGCCCCAATCAAAGTGCTTCCTCATTATCGTGGAAAGATACAGAGGGACACACAGGAATATTTCAGCCATATGTCTGTAATGTTCCTATTAGCCTATGGGGACGAGACGTCCTGCAGCAAATGGATATGAAACTCACCACTGATCAGACTTACCAAGGGACTCCTGTAAGAAATATGTTACAAAATATGAACTATGATGATAAAAAAGGATTAGGAAGACATAGTCAAGGATCTACCCAACCACTGCCTTTACTTCCACCAAAAAATGATTCTCATGGATTGGGTTTTTCCTAGGGGCCACTGATAAACCATCAATCCCTATAATATGGAAAGATGATAAGCCTCGCTGGATTCCACAGTGGCCCCTAGCAAAAGAGAAGCTAGAGGCAGCTCATAAGTTAGTACAAGAGCAGGTACAAGCAGGTCACTTACAACACTCTACTTCTCCTTGGAATACTCCAATATTCTTAACAAAGAAAAAATCAGGAAAATGGAGGTTATTACATGATTTAAGAGCCATAAATGAACAAATGTACCCTATGGGACCCATCCAATGTGGACTCCCTCTTGTCACTGCACTACCAAAAAATTGGCCTACTATTATTCTGGATTTAAAAGATTGCTTTTTCTCTATACCCTTACACAAAAATGATTGTTGGAGATTTGCTTTTACTTTGCCCTCTCTTAATCACACTCAGCCTGACCAGAGATTCGAATGGACCGTGTTGCCTCAAGGTATGGCTAACAGTCCTACTATATGTCAAATATACATAGATAAAGCGTTAACAACTACTAGACAAAAGTTTAAGAGATTGTTGATTTATCATTATATGGATGACATACTTATTTGCCATCCAGAAAAAGAAGTTTTGTTAGAAGCATTACAATTTATAACTCAAGCATTAGAAAAGAGAGGACTACCGATAGCCCCTGAAAAATTACAATTAGAGGAGATCCAAGAATATCTGGGTACAAGGCTCACTGCTACTACAGTCAGACCAACAAGGTTGACCATCAGGACAGATCAATTGAATACCTTGAACGATTTTCAGAAACTCTTAGGTGACATTAACTGGATCAGATCCTATTTAAAATTATCCACAGGGGAATTAAAACCTTTATTCGATATATTAAAAGGTAATCCTGACTTGAATTCCCCTAGGAAACTTACTCCTGAAGCACGGATATCCTTACAACTAGTAGAGAATAGACTTCAGCAGTGTTACGTTGATCGTTGTGATCCTACTCAACCATTAAGTTTAATCATAATCTCAGAGAAGCATACCCCTTTTGGCATAGTTTGGCAAGGAGGACCTCTGCAAAGTATAAATCTCCCTAGCTCTCCGGCTAAAACATTGCAATCATATCCCCAAGCTATTGCTCAGGTAATATTCAAGGGAATAAAATCTTGCATTACTGTTTTTGGAATCCATCCGTCTATTATTATAACTCCTTATTCAACTCAGCAAATTAAATGGCTAATTAATAATGATGATGATTGGTCAGTATTATATTGTTCCACTTCAGCTCAGTTCGATAACCATTATCCCCAACATCCCTGGATTCAATTCTGTAAAAATACTCCCATAGTTTTTCCAAAAGTGACTAGTGTCCAGCCTCTTAAAGACTGTGTAACCATTTTTACTGATGGCTCCAAAAATGGAGTAGGTGCAGTACTTATCAGTAAACAACTTCACACCATAATAGTTCCACCCAACTCCCCACAGGTTACTGAACTTGCAGCTGTAATAGTAGCCTTTAAATTAGCAGATAATCAGCCATTCAACCTTCTATCCGATAGCTTATATATCGTTAACGCTTTACAGATTCTTGAAACGGTACCCCATATTTCTTCCATGTCCACGGTAGCTTCTTATTTTACTACGCTACAAAACCTTATCCTACAGCGTAAACATCTATTCTATGTAGGACATATTAGAGCTCATTCTAATTTACCAGGACCTTTGGCCAATGCTAATGACTTGGTAGATATGGCCACCAAATCAATTTTTGTTTTTTCCATAGAGGAACAAGCAAAACTCTTTCATGAAAAATTCCATGTAAATTCCACTACTTTGAGCAGAAAATTTCCTATATCTAAATGTATGGCTCGACAAATAGTAAAAAATTGTCAACATTGTGCTCCTTTAATCCCAGTACAATCCTTTGGAGTTAACCCCAGGGGACTGCTGCCTGGTCATATTTGGCAGATGGATGTAACCCATATTTCTGAATTTGGTACTGTTAAGTATGTACATGTGTCAGTAGACACTGCTTCAGGGGTCATTATGGCTTCCGCTCATTCTGGAGAAAAGGTAAAAGATGTCATTCAACACTGCCTACAAGCATTTGCTGGCTGGGGCATACCTAAAGTTATTAAAACAGATAATGGTCCTGCTTATACTTCCAAAAGCTTCCGGTTGTTTTTACAAACATTTAACATCCAATCAGTCACTGGCATCCCCTATAATCCTCAGGGACAGGGCATTGTGGAAAGAGCACATCTTACTTTAAAAAATTGTCTAAATAAACAAAAAGGGGGAATAGGAGCCTCCTACAAGTCTCCTAAAGATAAACTTAATTTAGTTCTTTTCATTCTAAATTTCTTAACTCTGGATAGGGACGGCTATTCTGCAGCTGATTGACATTATAATCCCCATAATACTCCTCAAGTATGGGCAAAATGGAAAGATATCCTGACAGGTTGTTGGAAAGGACCGGATCCAGTCCTTCGTTGGGTCCGAGGATCTGTTTGTATTTTCCCACAGGATCAACAGATTCCAGTTTGGATTCCAGAAAGGCTAATCAGAGTTTTACAGCATGCAAGTGATGCTGCTCCTCCTCGCAATGGCGAGTCTGAGCCTTCCTCCAATAACAAAAACTCAGACGGAAAGGCAAACCCGGAACCTATGGGCCATTGTTAGCCTGGCCATATTTTTCACTTCTAACTAACACATTTTTTATCCTTCCTTTTCTTGTTTTCACCAATTCCTCTAAAAGCCTGTCAATTCTACTGATGATTTTTCAGGTCGTGCTGTTTTTGGTGACAAGGATATCTCTAGCCTTTCTTTGCTTTAACAGAAGGAATTTCTGCACTTCGCCATTGGAATCATACTACAAATCAGACCCAGAGTAGAGCAACTCGTTCTGCTGACCCTAGCTGTAATATTGCTTTTCCTCCTACGTCAGCTTGTGTATTTCCTCCCTTTTATGTTTCTACCAACTAACATTTCTAATAACACCTCTTAACTGTTCACTAGCCATGTGCTATCTCTCACAATGCTGGAATGGTTCTTTTGCCACCCGTGCAATTTGCACATTTCTATCTTCCTACCAGTCCTAGTTTCTGTTGCAGATGTAGAATTGCCAGTGCTGTTGTCGAGAAGCAGGAGAGGCTTTGACATTGCAACAGCCGTGATCATTGTCATCACAGTCCTTGCAGTAGCAGCATTGACACAACCATAACAACGACCATTTGGCCGAGAATGCAGCTGCAGCCTTGCAGACCATAGAGACTTTATCAGAGAGTGGACTCATTATAAGAACAAGTGGATACCTTGCAAGAACTTTTGGGACTGGGATGCGTTTATTCCCTGAGAGCTGTTTGTGTTGCCCGTATTGTAACTCTACTGGGATGTATATTGTTTCTGTATTTAATATGGCTATATGGTTTTTCTTCTGTTTATAGATTTGTCAAACAGCGGGCAGACTTAGGAGCTATGGTGGTACTCCTCTGCCTTGGCCTCCTTCTCTTCATTCGTTTTGGCATGCATCTACGAGCTAGCCAATAGAGAGATCAAATTATCTTTCATCAGGCCATGACCGCCCTAAAGGCCGACAGCCCCCCATGAGTATGGCTCTTGATGCTGGACCGGTAGTCAAAGACGGGTAATGAAGGAGGTGGCTGTGTACCAACCTAAGACAGGAGCTGCAGCATGCTCTGCAGGCTCTGATGATGGGTAAGGACATATGCTGACCACTCAGCCTAAGACAGACACGGTCCCGAGCCTTAGTTTAATAGTAAAGAAGGGGGATATGTCGGGGTTTCCGGGACCCCCAGCCTTGGGCATGGTCAAGATGGCACCTGATGCTGAGCCAAAAGCGGCCAGCTATACAGTAAACAACCAGCGAATTCCAATGATTGGCTAGTTAACGATGTGACTAGAGCATGCCCCCCTCGTGTACCTATCCTATGCTTGCAGCTGTCCGCGTTTACCTCGTGTACTCTCCCCTGATTGGTTGAAGTGTATATAAGCCTGGTGGGTGGGAGAGTAGGGGGGCGAAGGCTGAAGCTGAGCTGGAAGCTGGGAGTGCGCGGAAGCTGGGAGTAAGAAGAAGCCGAGAGAAGAGAAGCTGGAAGTGCGTGGAAGCTGGGAGTAAGAGAAGTGTAGGAGAGGGACTGTGCATAATAAACTTCCAAAGCTTCACGCATTTGTCGTGTCTCTCTCTGCGGCCAGAGGGAACGCGATAGAGCTGGAGAACATCATGCTAAGAGAAATAAACCAAGCCAAAGAACATATGCTGATGCTAACTGACAATGAAGGAGGGCAGGTAGGGGAGAAAGGAAGTCCTTAGCATTAGACAGAGGAGAGTGAAAGAAGAGAAGGTGAATAAGAGTAGGAAAGATACTAGAATGCCTAATTCATTATTACCCTAGTGCATATATGATATATGACCAGTGTAATTCTACATCATGGACTACCAGAAGTATGAGAAGTTATACTCCATTTATGTATGATATGTCAAAGTGCAATCTCCTGTTGTGTATAACTAACTACAAAATAACAAATAATGAAAATCAATATATATTTGAAATTCCATGTAAAAGAGGGGGCAAAATAGAAGACACAGACAAACCCACACCTTTACAGTCATCTGATCCTTGAGAGAGGTGCCGAAATACACACTGGGGTGGAGATAGCCTTCTAAACAAAAGGTGCTTAAAAACTGGTTTTCCCTATGCAGAAGAATGAACCTGGAACCTTATTTCTCACCCTGCACAAAAAGCAACTCAAACTGGATCAATGCTCTAAGAATTAGAGGAAAAATGATGCAACTTCTAAAGAATAACAGAGTCAACACTTCAGCCTAAAGGCCCAGGCAACACCTTTCTCCATAGGACCCCTAAACCTCAGGAAATATGCCAAGATTCAACAAATGGAATGGTGTCAAATTAAAAACCTTAGGCACAACTGAGGAAATGATTAAGAATGTGAAGTAAAAACCGAGAGAATGGGAGAAAAACTTAGCTAGCTACTCTTCTGACCAAGGATAAATATCTGCAATACAAAAGTCCTGAAAAAACGTCACAGCCCAAAATCAAATAACCCAATTAATAACAGACCAAATGAATTAAACAGAAGCTTCTCAAAGGGAACAGAGTGAGGGAACATGGCCCCATTTTTAAAGTCACTGCATGTTGAGTAGAGGGCTCAGAGAATATCCTAAGATTAGTCACACCTCTGTGATGAAGAAACCATCTTTTCAGAAATGTTTCTTTTTTTCCCTGCTCACCAAATTTATTTATTTAGTTAGTGTTTATTTTTTACAGACTGATTTTGATTCATTGTACACAAATGGGGAACATCATTTTGTTTCTATGGTTGTGCAATTAGAATTTGCTTATCTACTTCATAGAGTTGGATAAGTATTGTACTTACATCTTATTTTCGAGGCAATTAAAGGATTTGTTAGAGAATGATTACCACCCAAAAGAAAATCTTTTTTTTTTTTAAAGTTATTTAAACATCAGACGAAGTATATGATTGCATGCTTCTCTGGAGAGTTGTAGTGATACTTGAGAGAGGTGCCGAAATACACACTTTATTTCTAGGGAGTTATAAGATTGATTATGGAATAGTTATTGTTCTTAAGAGTTCCTGGGTTTTTTCCCAAAAATACTTTAATGTCATGTAAAGGTTGTGTTAGAAGAAAGTAGAAGACTATTGTGTTAAATTCACTTCAGGAAAGTAAAAATTTAAAAACCCAAGTGTTGAGAACAGGGTTCATAAACCAGCTTCTGCTGAGACAGTGTTACAAAGAAAGTGCTATCCTGATTGTATGCCTCTGTATCTGTCTGACCCTTCTCTCCTTGACCAGAGTGTGGGGGTTTTCAACATTTCAGGACAGAGAGAGAGCAATATTCATGGGGAAGGAAGTTTGTACTGGGACAGTATTCTCCTATGAAAACCCACATGTCCCTTCTTACAGTAGATACATCCTTGCCTTCAGAAATAATGCTTGCTTTCTCTCAAAATTTTCTTTGGTTTCCATGACTCCATGCTGCCCAGAAGAGCTGTGACAGTCCAGTTCTGCTACATGATCAACCCTCCTACCACTTT